>NC_089589.1:58218295-58518295 GCF_019320115.1 Miscanthus floridulus | reverse complement strand
TGGAGGTCCGGGGACCGGGTTGATTCGGGGAACAGTTAGGTTCGGCAATGGCAGGGCCTGGCTTATTCACTTCTTGGTTTGATTGTTTAATCGAATTTGTGGTTTTTGGATGGGTTCCAGCGGCAATTCAGTGAAAGTTTACTTTTTCAGTTTCGGCAGTCATGTATGTGGTTCTAGCTGCTTTGTTTGAACTAAATCTTCAGTTGAAAAATCAGTGGAAGTTTTGGCTTTGGTCGATCTTAGAATTGTGGCTCGTGGTGAGCACACTACTAATGGAATCTCACTTAGTTGTCTACTTGGGCTCCGGAGGCTTCAGTGGATGTGGATTTGAGAATTGTGGTTAGTTGCGTACACAAAGAATGGCAATATAATTAGCTGCTTTGGTTACTGCTGAGTTTTTGTTGGAGTATTGGTACGGAGCGTAGCAGTGCTGCAGGGAATTGTCTGTGGGTCAAGTTACTTCGCACAAATGAAAAAAGATATCCGGTAACTTTCCAAAGAAAAGAAGTACAAGGTACTGTTGAGGTTGTTTGGTGTCAGTGTAGTTTGAATCTTTTACTATTTTAGCTTATGTCTATTGCTCTTACCATGATCCTTATCCTCAAGTTACCAGTGCAACCATCTGGCATCAACACAGGAAGTGGCAGTGCCTCAGCATTTCTATGCCTGTGGAGAGTAACCAAACCCTCCAACAGCCAATGCACGAGATATCCAGAGTTCTGTTCTCGGAACAAGAAATAAAAATCATCGAGTCAGCTAGGCATGAAAATCTGTACACATCATGATGTCTTCTTACCTGTTGGCGTAATCAATAGGCTAAGCTGAGATTTTCTACGTTCTTTCGATCATTTTTGCCATAAACTGTAGCTTTTGGTTCTTTTATCCCACCAAAGGCCGTGGGAAGTATACGCATTGTTCCACATATCTTGTAGTTTCAATACAAAGGGAAGTATGCGTATTGTTCCATGTGTCTTGTAGTTTCAATATAATAATAAAGGGTAGTGAAATGCAAGTTTTCTAAAGGGTGTACCCAGTGCAAAGAGCACCCGCTCTGTGCGGGGTCTGGGGAAGGGTGTCAGTGGCAAGCCTTACCCTCGCCTGTGTAATGCGAGGAGACCGCGACTCGAACCCGGGACCTTCCGGTCACAGGCGGTAAGACTCTACCGCTTGCACCAGGCCCGCCTGTGAAATGCAAGTTTTCTAACTCCTAAAAATAATGCAAGGTTCTGATTTAAGTAGAGCAATAATGTGTTTCATAAGGTTTTGCTACCTTTGTTTCATTTATACAGTTTTATGAGTTCTCCATGGCAAATTTTTAATTTATCTCATCTGTTTCATAATTGAATTATTATTTTTTCTGTTTTAGAGAATTACAAATAAGAAGGCACAGACACAAGTGGCTTCCAGAGCAGATAGGCTTGATTATATTTGTCATATCACCATTCCCAAAGCTTAGCATCATAAATTTGTTTGAATTAATATAATAGTCCACAGTTCAGGCTTAACTAGTGTGTTGATAAAAAAAAATAGACCGGTGGGAGGGAGAAACCTCCTGGACATTTTTTAATTTTTTTTAACACAGAGCCTAGACTCTTACTGGTCCAGTAAAGTCCCCGAAGGTTGTTTTTTCACACACGAGTATTGCATCCCATTGGCGGCACCGCTCTTTGGGGCCAGCAGCTTACCGCAGTTCCCCTGGCTTACCGAGTTTATTGGATAAAGAGTATGAACCAACGAGGGGCCTTTTTTTTCTAACCCAGCCTGAAATTCGTTGCCACAGGGTACTTGACCTCTGTTAACCAGTCACATTGCAGTCTTCTTTGCATAATGTGTGGATTCTAAAGGAAATGCTGTTCTAAGCAAGCACTTTATTGGGCCTTTTAACCTGAAGGACCTTTGTGCTCTTCTATCACTGAAATGAATAGAAAATATGCAGGCCAGAAGTTCACAGTCTAATTGATGTTCTATTCTTCCTTGGATTTATTCTCTTACCATAGCAGTATTAAAGCCAGGCTTTAATTATGTTACTTTTTCTCTAATCAGGACAAGATGATGCTTCAACCTGCTGAGCGTTTAGTTGCATTTGGAATTCTACATCAAGGTTATTCCTCACAGTTGGCAAATCCATTTCTTCCTCTTTTAATACATGTAAGCTGTAAAACTTGTCTATTCCTTTGTTATTTCAGTTTCAAGTAGTAAATCTGTTGCCATATGCATTAACTAAAGCAATAACTGAATGGGAAAACAAAAGTCTGTAGACCCACTTTATATGTCACCCACTTTTTACTTTCCCATGGTATTAACCTGAGGTCTAATATCTGGTTTAACCGAGGGATTACTTAATACATACTGACCTGTCCATTTTGTTATTTCAATGAAAATTGCCAAAGAGTAACTACATTCAGTTATTTTTCTTTTGAGTAAATTATATTTTGCCAATTGCCATTGGTAATTGAGCTACAGCTTCAGCAAATCCCAGGTCTAAGCTGTAGTCTCACTTAATCCTATATACAAAAGTGACATGGCTGCAAGCGAATGCCATCCGGTTCTGCTGTTAGCAAAATAAATTATGCCTAAAAATTTATACTTGATATATACATTTTTCTTGCTATGTTTTGTTGATTGTTATGACTATTCAAAGGGTTGATGTGTACACAGCTAGTAAATGGTTAGCGCTACATGAATATTGTCCTGCGATTTACTTATCGTGGCTTCCTTGAGTCCTTCATATAGAGCCATGTATGAACTTGTTACCTTGAGCAAGGTGAACCTGTTGCAAAGTGTCTTAAGTTTAGAGGTGTGATGTAATGTTATACCAATCTGCATAATATGTTACCCCAATTCAGAAATTGGCTACGTTACCTTTTGTTTATCATCGTGCTTAGCTGTGATTCTTTTTTCCCATATAAGAAGACAAGTTACTGTTGATAGTGTTCTTATGTACCACACCAATAGCATAATCCAATATTCCAATGTTTTGAAGATCTTTGTGCCTTTTGAAGTACAACAAATCATGTAAATGTTTGGACTTTGGAGTCTTTCATGACTTTTTTTTTGTTTCTTGCAGGCTGCATGTGATGAAACTTCTGAGAAAGCAGAACAGGCATTTCTCCAAGTTTTGTTAAGTTCGACTAATGGGGACAATAGTGAGGTTGTGTAGTTGTCCAATTACGTATGATTATTATTTTGGAAACATTACATGAATTCAGGCTGCATGAGTGCTGACATATTGCTCAGGATAGTGATGAAACATGGCTATAGAGTGTATACTTTCCTTCCCTAAAATATAATTTGGTCACACCTTATATCTGAAAATATAAGGCATGACTTAAGTTGAACTATGATAATTTATTCTTGCCATAAGTTGGTACCAATTAAAAATTATGACCTTACAATTCCAGTTATACCACTTCTGTATCACAAATCTAGTTGAAACCTACAAAGTTTAATTATTGAAATACACACGCACCATACAATGTTGGATGGAGTAGTGTAGATGTTCTGGAAATAACAAGGAATAAAAGCGTTTGTTTGTCGTTAGATGGCAATGCAAACATTCTGGATGACTTGCAGTTGCAGCTGGCAATTGGTAACTGGTTCCCG
Source organism: Miscanthus floridulus (assembly GCF_019320115.1). Taxonomy (NCBI): domain Eukaryota; kingdom Viridiplantae; phylum Streptophyta; class Magnoliopsida; order Poales; family Poaceae; genus Miscanthus; species Miscanthus floridulus. The sequence goes on along the minus strand of NC_089589.1, from coordinate 58,514,692 downwards.
CACTGGAAGTTGTTTTTTTTTCTACTACTCTGCTAGCTTATCCTCTAATTCTCCACATTTTATCGCCTGTATCAAAAAACCAGATAACATCATATAACAGTCCAAGGTGGCGAGATTATCTTGAAATATGTGTTTGGGATTTAGGTGTCCTAGCATGAGAAGATTAGGGAGTAAGATATTTGGTTTCTATGTTTAGGGGATTGTAATTGGATATAAGTTACTAAAGTTCAGCATTATTTTCTTGTCACCTTGCTTACATGCATAAAAAAATGGTAGATCTGCTGAGGCAGTTCTCAGTTTGTATGTTTACTAAAAGATATACTTCACAAGTTTGTGAGGTAGATCTCAGTTTGTACATTTCCACAAAAGATATATTTGGCATTGTATACTAACTTTGCTTTTCATTAATGTTCAGGTTCTGAAGCAGTCTGCTGTCGATTACTTGAATGGATCTGATTATGCATCTCAGGTAGATGATTGTACCTTCATACAATTATGAAACTTAGTTGATACACTTGGTAGGCAAACTATGTCCAGTATATGTAGGATTAGTTGTTAAGATGGGCATCTATTTTTTAGGTCTTTTTGCCAAGAGAACAGCTCGAGAAACAATGTTCCTATGATGTTGCACGACCTCTGCCCTTCTCTAGTAATTTCAGAGATGCCACTGTCAGAAGTGCTATTCTTGACCCAGATGTTTTTCAAAGCGTCGGTAATTCATCGGAGTATGTATACACAACTATCTGCTTGCAATGACTGTTTGGTCATCTGTAACTTGGAATTCATTTTACTTCTACTGGTTTGATTATGAACCAAGTTCTTCATTCATTATTCACAGGGTGTCCTCAATAATACCAAATAGAGATGACATGGTTGCTACATTACTTCAACAAACATCACTTAAAGGATTGCCTCCTCAATGGATACGACCCTCACCACCAAGACTTGAAATTCTTGAAGGGGAGGTAAGGTTGCAATTTAAGAGTTCATTTTTTTCTTGAATACGCAGGAGACCTGCACATCATTGCATTAAGAAGAATTGTTTATTCATACACTAATTTTATTTCTGAACATCTGCATTTATCTATGAATGTACTTATGTACAGTTACAGTGGCTGAACATAGACAGCAACCATGAGCTACTATGGGATGGTACCATGTGTGCGGACACTAGCCGAGGTGCTGTGATTCGAGATCTGGTCGACCAAGCTTGTAAAGGTCCACTTGCAGTGGCCCAGCAAGAGGTTCTTTCTGCAACCTTATTCTCAAATGGATATGCTTATAGTTCAGTCTACTAAAATAGTACCTGATCCATAGGATTTAGCATCAGAAATGCGGGTTTGTTAGCGCTTGATTATTTTACCATTTGTTTTTTACTTGATTTCTTTAAATATTTTCTATAAAATAATAGAACTAAGCGTCTAAGCCCTTCATGCTACTTATTTAGTTGGTGTACCTGTTGCTTCCTTGTTGCTTCCTTGTGGGTAGAGCCCATACCCGCAATATGTGGGTGAGGCTGCATCCATCTGTGGTCTATTAATACTATCTTGTTCTCTTCAATCACTATCTTGTTCTCTTCAAAGTTAGCTTCACTGGTTCTAATCCTGAATTCCTCGCTGATAAGCATTGAATATTAAGGTGTTACTGAGTGTAGGTTGTGTAATTGGTGGCCAGCTGGTAGTGAAAGCATTGAGTATTGATGTGTTGCTGAGTGTTAGTTGTGATTGTGGATGGTCCAAGGGAGCACCTTGTGGAATATGTTAGCGTGTGATGGCTAAGATGACAAGTGATGGTGTGCAAAGGCATAGTGTCGACTAGGCAACTTGGGTCCCTAACGCTTAATGCAACAAAGGGCTGACCAGTGCGAGTAGTCTCAATCTGAGTCGATTTGTGATGATGTGAAGGGCAACTAGAGAAGTCCATGGGGCAAGAGTTAAGTCAGGAATGTCAATTTTTTATTGCATGCAAGAGGATAGAGCTGTAGTATTAATAGCTTACTTTTCTTTATAAGACTAGAGAAGATGGCGTGGAGATTGTCCATTCCAACTCAATCAAATTGGCTAGTTTATGGAAACTATAATTTGTTGGATTGATCCTATTAACTATTGCTTTGTTTAAAAAGGAGTAACTAAATCACTAATATAAAAAGCATGAAAGGGTGTTTGGTTATTTTAAGTACATTTTGTAGTATTTAGTTTATATGGGTTTTCATGTATTTATTTTTACTATACATTTTTAATATGCTAATTAACTAGAAACTGAGTTCTATTTGAAATTAGTCTTAAAAGTGAGTATGTATTGTTCATATAGAAATAAGGGACCTAGTAGAGATATATAAATAAAAGAAAATAAGGGACTCATACAAAGCAACTAGAAGGGAGTTTGATGGACCCTCAAAAGGATGGTCTTCGATGAAAAGGCTAAACAATAGTTTTTTATTTTTCCTTGTGGTATGGACTATAAAGGGTAGAACACCCTGTTTTTTTCTCATTCAATATCATACAATACAACAATGCATTTTTTTACAGTGAAATACTACACGTACATTACATCCATAGTTTTCGACCAGCTGGTGAGCAAATGTGGTAATGAAGTTTTGTGATAGCAGATAGTGATAGGCGTGACCTTTGGGTGAAAAAAATGCTCTGCTATGTTAAAAACTTAATCACATTATTCGAAATCAACAACTCCAGGATGTGTTTGCACTTGTTGCACTTTATTTTACTAACTTTTAAAAGTTTATTGCATTGCAAATGTTGGATTCACATTTTTCTGGATGGTACTATGTATTGTTCTAATGCTCATCTTATTGTTTAATGCTAATATTTAGTATATATGCTATAACAGAAATGCATAGTTATGCCTCCTAAGCCTAAGGGTGCATTCCGCAATGTCTACAGCAGGCGCAACCGGAAACATGGTAGCGGGCCAACCCAATCATTGGGTTTCAAACAGCATTAAAATTGGAAAGATAAATATTATAGGCATATTTGTTTGTTGAATCGTTACTATGTTCCAAGATTTAATACACTATTTGATTTTCTTAGCATAATTGTTAGGTACTTGTAGATAGGACAATGTGGGATTGGTCCACAGAAGAGAGAGCTTATTATAAGTATTGTGAGAATGTGAATACTGTGGATATTGGATTATCTGTATTGAGCCTTGTGTGTTGGTTAAACAATCCTAGAGATAGAGATGGAAACTAATCCTATCCTACCATAACAACCTGGATTCTTATGGATCCTTGCCATAATCATAGCATGAGCAATGTGAATGCTTAGACTAGAGTCAGGAAGCGACAAGGTTGTTCAAGTAGATGATAACCTCTTTTTGTTGCCAATGTTGCCGAGACCGGTGTGTTGTTGACATGCCTTGGAAAACGAAGTTGCAGGCCTAAGGCACCAACACGAGCATGCGCGTGCACATAATCAACTTGATCTTCATTGTACGCCCCACTAGCGGCTTTGAGGGCGGTAGATGGTGTTTATTTGGATAGTGGATGTATTGCATTGAGCCCTTGGGTAGTTTATATATAGTACAAGACTTGGGAGGCAAGACAACCCACAGATACATATGGCAATCTACTATATCTGAACTACCAAATATATAACATCCCCCCGTAGTCGTAGCGGGAGCATTGCAGTGGAGAAGAGAAGCCAAAGGCTAACATCCGTCCCCGCAGAGTAGAAACCAACAAGGAGCTCATGCGATTATAGCCCTTTCTGCCGATGTCGAGGTAGCCAAGCGCGAGGGCGCAAAAGCTGTGGTCGAAGGAGCCGTGTTGGAGATAGCCGAGGTCGACGTAGTTGTGGTCGGGTTGCCGATGTCGAGACGGTAGCGCATATGAAGCCTTAGGCGCACAAGAGGCACCATGGTGGTGATGTAGATGCGTCGAGGCAATCGTCGTGGAAGGGGGTGATGCCGAGTATTAGAGATATGTGACTATACATATCTCTAATACCGAGATCGTCGCATTTAGGGCCGACGTGGACGTAGAAGAAAGGTGACGATGCAACTGAGGCAGACATGGTGGGAATGGGAGGGTTGATGCCGAAGTCGATGCAGTTAAGCCGCTTGAATCGAGATGTATGCCGGGTTTGCCAAACCTAGCAACGTGTTGGGGACGAAAGCAGGCACCAGTGTTGCCAATACCGGACGTACAAGGGAGAGGGCTCCAACCAGGAGTGGTTGTGTTGGATGAAGAAGAACCAGTGTGGGAATGGATGCTTCCAACCCGAAGGTGGTGTAGTTGGATGGATGTATTGCATTGAGCCCTTGGGCAGTTTATATGGATTACAAGTCTTGGGAGGCAATGCAACCCACAGATACATATGACCATCTATGATACACTATATCTAAACTACCAAATATACTCTAACAAGATAGCCCACGCCACGAAAAGAGTGAGTAACATGAGGCAGACCCATTGCCTGGCTGGGCAGTGATCTCAACAATGATGGTGTTGACTCAAACGTTGGTTCTCGGAAGTGCGACACCTCATGGTTGTGGATGGTATGCTAGCGATGATCTAGTGTTGGATGACAACCGGGTAGATATGCACTTGGATTGGCACAAATAGGGCTTGGCCTAGGTGGGAGGGGCGACCGCCTTTGGCCTAGGCTTGAGAGGGACCCATCAGCCTATATGCGCACTATGTGGGATAGCAGATGCAAAACCTGCAGAAGGTTCCCAGGCCCAGTAGAAAAAAAAAGAAATGTCACATGTGTAGTCGCCTGTCGGCCTTTAGTATGTTCTCAGTGCTCTTCGCCTTGACTTGATGGTGCCTTAGGCTCCTCGGTCCTCCTTGTTCGCTCATCACCACCATGGAGAATAGAATTGGCAGCAAAACCAGCAGTAAGCTAGTTTTCTTCAAGGTTGTACGGATTGTTTGGATTGTCGCCTGGTTCTTTTGCCATTGCGTGATTTGATTCCGGTTGCGCCCTTGTGTGCAATTTTGGGTGCTTTTGCATCTCTAGAATTGGGAATACTGATCTGTTGCTACTATTTTAGTTTTAGGTATACACATTGTTTTTCAAGAATTAAGCATACTATTATTATTACCTGCTTTATCATGTTATAAATGATAGTGCCCTGTTCACCCTAGGGCCCTCAAAGTATAGAGCCGGCCCTAGGCGCAAAGGACACAGACCGGTCTATGATCAGGGAAAAACAAAGAAAACCCGATCTGAAGTGTTTGGAAAAATCTCTAGATGTTAGCATCGCACTGTGTTGGCAACATACCAATAGTGTGCAAACCCCGTGGAGATCATCTCTTTGGGGGTGGTGCAATGTTGAAGCATGGAGGCGATAGTTCAGGAGCTGTGGAGTGGTGGGCGCTTGCTTTGATACCATGTGAGAATATGAATACTATGGATATTGGATGATTTCTATTGGGCCTTGTGAGCTGTTTGTATAGTACATGATGGCTTGGATGTTAAGATATCCTAGAGATATAGATGGAAACTAATCTTACCTACCATGACGACCCAGATCCTTGCCTTATATTCGAACAAGTATTCCTATTTTACCGGCATGGCCCCAAAGAAAGATCTAATAAAGGCTACCAAATTTCTTATACTACCTCTGGATGTTAATACTTGACGCTCCGGCTAGTAGCCGACCAAGGATTTTATTTCACGTGTATAACTACCGAGCTGGGTGTAGTAGAGAGCTAGCTCAGGTAGACATTGGGTTCTAGGCCTTTACTTCTAAATTTAGGTTTGGGTAACTAGCCAACTAAACTTTTTTTAGCTTTCATTGAAATTGATATGTTATCATTTATTATAGTCTCTTGTGTTGTTTGATACCCAATTTCAAACTGAGCTTACCGAGCCAAGCCAAAAGTTGAAAGTCATTCAATATCACCTAATTTGATTTTAAAGAAAAATGAGTTCAATCACAGCATTTTTGAAACCAGCCACCAAGCTGGCCTGCTGGGTGTATAACCATTCCTAGGCGCTGCCTATGGGCATGCCTACAACCTTTGTTCGTCTATCTTGAGTGATTGGTTAACCACCTTGTTGAATGAAGAAATGAAAAAATAGGAAAAACTGAAAATGAAACATCTAGATAGGGAAGTCAGTTATAGGACTAGGAATACAAAATATTAGTGCCATCTTTAGAAACATGGAGTACAAAAGTAATAAATCATAAATAAACTTGCACGTATTTGAAGTATAGTGGTAGTAGCCGCAACATGCGATGTGCAGGTGGTTCTAGGTCAATGAAGTGTTTATCTGGCATAATGTTACAGGATAACAGCAGACGCTCTATAGTGTTATATTTTGAAATTTTGATCATTTTACATGTCTAATGAATTTATTACTTCTTGCAGAAAATTATTGAAGATCTGGGGAAGGACTGGAAGCTAGTCTATCATTGTGGGATGACACCACAGAAGCTCCCTGTATGTGCTTGCTCCTGACAAAATGCTGAATACTTTGCCTGCTTTGCTATTGGTCTGACGGTCTGACCAGTTTCTGCTTTCAGGACCTTGTTGAACATAATCCACTTATAGCTGTCGAAGTTCTTTCAAAGCTAATCAACTCTCCGGACATGGATGCGTATAAATACTAGCTTTTTCATTTGTTTTATCTTTATCCTTGTAATTATTGTGTTTTTTCTGCATGTCAGGTTTCACACTTGCCTTATTGTTTGACAGATACTTCGATGTTATTGTCCATATGGATATGAGCTTGCATTCAATGGAAGTAGTAAACAGGCTCACTACTGCAGTAGTTTTGCCACCAGGATTTGTTCACGACTATATCTCAAACTGTATTCGATCATGTGAAGACATTAAGGTCTGTTTTTTAATAATGCATTCCATCTTTTCTGGTAGATCATCATCTTTTGATAATCATGGTAACATGGTTCCAACATCAGTTCTGGGCTGCTAAAATGTTTATTGGGTTGAGCACTACTTGTTTTCGATCAAATTCTGTTTATCCCAGGAACATGAATTTCAGTTATATGTAAATTAAAAGTATTGCATTATATGGACCTAACATCCATTCTTCAATACCAAATGCAGCCACCTCCTGGTGGAATCATTGCATTGATTTATGCTTCAGAGACCAATTCAACATGTTTTTTTGGGATAAATAATTATGAGTTAATGATGTTGTCTACGAAGTGTTGTTGTATTCACACTATAATATTTCAACTTCAAGTTTGAATGTCTATTGAGTACAGCCATCTATTTACTCCTGATGTACTACGATGGAGTGTTAATATTTTCCTATTTACTGCTTCCTTCCTGCACATGCTAAAATGAGGGTCCACTTTTGTTTCTGTTGATTATTTGAATGAAAACTGAACATTCCTATAAGTGTGTTAAATGATACACATGGCACTTTGTTAAGTGTTGATAAACCTTCTTAACTAACATTGTTTGCAGGACAAGTACATGCAAAATAGACTAGTGAGACTAGTATGTGTTTTTCTACAGAGCCTCATTCGGAACAAGATAATAGATGGTGTGTATCAATGTGCAATTCTCATATTGCACTTCAAATGCAGTTCTCTATCTACTTTCTCTATTATACTGAGGAAAATCATTAGAGATGTCTCTAGTTGTACAGTATTTAGAACTTGCATGTTCTCTGTAAGCTACTCAGTTTTATACTTTTATCGATCTAAAGTAGTATAGTTAACACTCAATAAATCATCATATTTGATCTCCTAGAATAAATAATAACAAGCTTTCATGAAGATCTTTAACTTCTCTACTTTGATGAAACTAATTTTCATTCGTTCCTTTTTCATTGTGTATCTGTTGTAAACTCAATGGTTGCTGAAAATCTTTGTTCCAATTCAACATGTTTAATTGTTTATCTATCTGTTTACGTGGTTTAGTCATTAATAGGGAGGTGCCTCATCGTAGTTGCCACTTACCTGAGATTTTTAAAGTTTTCATCCTTTTATACGAAGGTTTCAAATGGAATGTAAACTGGTGACTGGTGTACTTATTATATGTGAAAATATTGAATTGTGCGAATTGTATGCACAGCGAATTAAGTTACCTTCTGGAACAATCATAGAAGCATGGATAGAAATCCTTCTCCCCAAAATTGATTGAAATTTTAAGTGATTATTTTTCGTTCACCTTTTGATGTTTGGATGTAGTAAAATCTGTTGCACAAAAAAGATGCACAAAATTGTGTCCTTTGGGCCCCTCACATAATATCTGGACTTGTTTTCAGGGAAAACTATTGGTTTCTTTCACTGCTCATAGAAGAATGCTATTTCACGGACATTGATTTTCCTTATTCAATTGAGGGCCTGTTGATTTAGAGTTTTAGACTTGTGATCATTTGTGTATTACTTATTCTGTTATTGATTAAGACTGAAACCCCATACTGTGCAAAGGATGACATTTTTCTAGATGCTTGGTTGTGTGCAGTGCAAGATCTCTTCGTTGAGGTGCAAGCATTTTGCATCGCCTTCTCGCGAATAAGGGAGGCGGTGGGGTTGTTCAGGCTCCTCAAATCTCTAGAATGAATGGCGCTGCACCATCTGTTGGCTGTTGGATCCTCTAAACAGAAGTTTCCATTGTGTACATCCATGGCTTCTCTGCTTTTGTTGCCAAACTGGTGATCCTGGCATAGGTCTGGACTCTGTAGGGAATGGCTTTTGTTGGTGTTTTAGTTATCATCAAGCTGTGTTCCCTTCCTTCATCTCAGAAAGACGCGGAGAAAAAAAAAACGTAGATCTTTGATAGGTTGGGTTGGAGGTAGTAGAATTAGTTCTATTGGGATTGTCGCGGGCGTCATGTAATGTGCGATGCGAATCCCCAGTGGGGCTTGTCGTTCTTGTGCATTAGGCAACAAAGGCAAGCCCCTTAGGTCATAGTTGGCTCGAAATGAGGAACTCTGAAACAACCGGGATAGAGTAGCCTACTGGTAGTATTCTTGCTCTATGACACTGTACATCATCTTAGCCTCAGGAAACGGGTGCTTGCTTGATTGCACCCTTCTCATGAAATTTGTCATACCTCTATTTCGAAGTTCACTGTTACATCATACAGATGTGAGACAGCTATTGCCTGGTATATCGTATCATGTATGAAAGACATCCAGCAAAGCTGTATCCAGTGGCTGCATGAGTTGTGTATCTGCAGTTTCTTTGAGATGCATTTGTTTTTCCTTCGTCCAAGAGTTGAAAAGATGGGTTGGCCTGGGTTTGTGGTCGTTGTCCATCAACTTATGTTCGTTCGTTTCGCTGAAAAGCCAAGTTGAAAAGTACCGTTCGCTGATTTGTTGTGAGAGAACATTCTACGATAAGTTTAAGTGAACAGGGTTCGCCATGCTTGGTTTGGCGTCACGCACGACGCAGTTGTCGCCACCACCGTCCATCAGCTGCGTTACATCACATGGGAGGCACAGGGTCCATGCGGCTGATGGAGTTGCCATGCAATTCGCGGACATGCGTCGTGCCGCTCGCCGGCGCCGGGAGGCAAGCAGGGCAGCATCCCATTCCCCTGTGCTCTGCTTCGCAGCATGGTAATATTCTTTCCCGGTGTTTATGGCAACAGATTATTTCTAGCCAACCTCGAAGAGGAAAATGCGCTAAAAAATCATTTTGTGAAAAAATGCAGTTCAAAAGGAAATAAAACTGAGAGCAGCAGCAGCAGTAATAGAATGTAAAAGAATTTTGCATAAAAATAATGTAAGGGCCCGTTTGAATCCTGATTCTAATAATTACGATTTAAACATAGATTAATTAAGCTAATATAATTGAATATGAAATATATTTGTATATTTATCATTAGGCATACAAGAGACATAATTATATGTTGTATTTCTATTATAGTGAAGTGAGTTGAAGAGTAGAATTATAGCATAGTGATTTATAAAATCTATTTTCATCTCCCGGCCTATGAATTTAAGATAGACTTATTTATGAGTTTGAGAAAGTTATGGAATGTCAAATTTCGAGCCAAATAGTCTAGATTTCAATTCCTCCAAAATGAAGAGATTCAAACGGCCCTTAAAAGAATTTGACGTTTCACAGCAGTTTTTTTAGAAGAAAAATATCACTGGAACTGATTTTCTGCTATGGAGCAACATAGTATGATCTAGTGCTTCGCCTTCTCGGCATGGATGCCCTTCTGCATTGTTCAGTTCAAACATGGCCGAGCTGTGGTTAGAACAATCTGCACACAAAGACAACGCATCACTGGCTTCACATTTCAGGGTCGTTGAAGTGCTTCCTCCTCGGCTACTCTTTTTTTTGTTGGCCTTGACAGCAACAAAATTCGTCAGAACAAAAGTGCTTTGTGTTCCCTGCAAAATGCCAAAGCACGCATAACCGCCCATCAGTGCGCCCTTGATTGGTTGTAGCACAGCAGAACATGACCTAAACTAATTGCATGCTGCCATGCTTAATCTGTCAATACTTAAGGCCTGGTACAATGCATCAGTTTGCAAGTTGACGGCATAAAAAACTTTCAGTAGCTACCAAAAGCTTGATTTGTACCGTTGGCTAGTTTGGTGTGAGAGAAAAATACTGTTCGTTGACTGATAAGCCATGACTTATAAGCCAAATACGACCAAGCGAACATGCTGTTGATCGATCATGGCACTTTATTCAGCGGCTTAATCAACTATATAAGCATGTCTCACATCCTGTACGTATGGCTGGCTTGCTTGTACTTGCTGCTTGAAGATCTGAAGTACTGGCTTTTCTACACTTTTCCAAACCTTTTTTGAAGATACTTTATAATGGTATTTAACCTTAGGCGTTTCATATTTTGATATATGGTTAAAATTGTCAATAGTTCCCAAAGTACTAAACCTGTTTCTCTATTTCTTTTCCCCTCTCTGATTAGAATTTCTCCATTCTATATAATTATTGCTTGTTACAGTGCATATTTTGGAATAATGGGATTTTAAGAAAATAATAATATAATATTAATGCTTACTACCGCAGGCCCCCCAATACCCCTCCCTGTTTTTTACAGGGCATATTTGTTTCATTAGGATAATGCTTTCACCATTAACTACGCTATTAAAATTTTATCTATGTGGTACAAAATTATAATTATAATTATAATTATAATTATTTCGAATATGAGCATGGTAATATCAATTTTTAATAAAAGTTATGTATTATTAGAATAATTATTGGTCAAAGTTTGTCCCATGAAATGAAATAAGCCTTGTAAATTTATATGACAAAGAGTATTGATTACTGGAACACCCTAAATTTGCATCAATTTAAAATAGGTAAGTTTAATTTAATTATGTATTTTGTGAGCATTTAAATTTTGAAAAAAATAATAACCTTGTTAAAGTTAAAATCAAATATAAGGTCTACATACATGTTTGTGCATTCATGCTGATGCATACCTATTTTTGTGATGCTTGGGTTGATCAAAATTTGCAAAAGGATTTAAATTTGAATCTAAATTGGATTTGAAATGGTGTTTAAGAAAATAGAAAAGAAATTTTATCTTTTCTTTTCCATTCTCGGCTTTTGGCCCGAGCAGCCCAGCACCAGCTCCCACTCTTTCGCCGCGGCCCAGTTCCCCCTCCGCGGCAGGCAGGCCCAGCCGAGTAGCGTCGCCCGTGCCGATTCCCTTCCTCCCGCCTTGTTTCGCTGACCAACCGGACCCACGCGTCAGCGCGCCATCTTCTTCCCCGAGTCGAGTCCGTACCAGACTCTACCGCCGCCTCTGACTCCGCCGCGCCACGCCTCCTCCCTTGGCGTGCGCCCCACGCCTTCCCTGGCCATAGATAGTGGCCGAGCACCGCACCGCCTCCCTATTCCGTTCTAGAGCAGCAGCCGCCTTCGCTCAAGCTGCGCCACCACAAACCCTAGCGCCGCTGTTTGCCGGTTGCCCCACCGAGCGCCGCGCCGCCTTCTTTCGCTCCACACCACGGTAAGCTACCTAGCCGAGTTCGTCGTTCCTTCCTCTTTCTCCCGGTGCCCTCGGTTTGTTTCCCCGTGGTCCGTAGGCTGTGTTCTACGTGCGCCGCCCGTCTCCGGCCATGGTGCCACCGACAGCTCACCGTCGGCAGCCTCTCCTCCTCCCGTATGATCTGAGCCATCCAGTCACGATCCAACGGCTCAGATCACGCAATACCGATTCGGTCGGCTATTTTACAAAAGAGCCCCCGTACGTTTGTAGATTCGAACCCGCGGTCCAAAGCGTATTCCTAAAATACGTTTTCTTCTTTTAAAAACGTAGTTTCTTCGGTTAGATCCAAAATTCATTTTCATCTATTTACACTTTTGCCACTAATCTTGTTTTAGCCCTAAAATCTTCGTTTTAACTCCGATTTGATCCGTTCAAGTTTCGTTAGGTTCATAATTGCATAATCTACATATTCATACTACTGTTATGCATGTTTTCAACTTTTTAAAATTCGAGGTTAGATTTAATCTATTATTTTATTAAAGGAAATCTTGTTTAATTCATAACTTTTTCGTTTTAGCTTCAATTTTTGTGATCTTCGCATCTGTGTGTTCATAGCGAGACGTAGATTCATTTTATAAATTTTTTATCTTGATTTTATGTTGTTGGTGTACTATTCTAATTTATAGTCATTTTTGGCTATGCATGATTGCTTCTGGATGCTTGTGTGTTGCTGTGATTGTCAAGTATAGACGGTAAGCAATTTGTGGGTGATCAGGAGTACTACTTTGACGAGTAGGATCATTAGGAACACTTTGTTCAAGGCAAGTATAGCATTGGATCATCCTTATTTCCTATTAACTTTAATACATTTAATTCATATTGCATGTGTCACCTTGATAGGGATTCCCTAGAATTGAACTTATACCTTGTCTCATATAGGATATGCATTGGGTAGCTTTGCTAGTGCTCAACTAAACCATGATCTTATAACTTGACTAATGGTATATGCAATAAAACATTAAAACATGACTTTTTAGTAACTTGGAAACAGGGGGCTGGAGTGTTTAGCTACTTTCTAAATGCTTCAGATTCCTCTCCCTAAGGACTATCTGTAAGCGAACATCCGGGACTTATAGTACAGTTGTGAGGGCTATATGGCTATGGTTTTAGCTCAGTATGAGGACCTTTTCTAGCTTGTTAGAGGTTACCTTTACGGCGTAAGAATGAATTGCCGAATTGGATATAGTACGACCTCTGTCTCCTTGTGTATAGGTTGCATGTCATTGTGCCATCGAGAAGGGAGGCTCTACATTTGTTTGCCGAGTGAATCTAATGGACCTAACTTGTTAGACAAACCTTTGAAAGGCTTCATAGTGAACCCTTCCTGTTCACCTTGGAGGTGTTTTGGGAGTAATTAATCCGGGCATATAAGTATCACGACTCACAATGAAAGTGTACAACCTCTGCAGAGTGTAAAACTGGTATATCAGTAGTGCTCACGGTCACGAGCGGCCTTGGACCCTTATGGAATAGATGATCACTAAGAATTATCCATTTATGATATTCATTATTCATGTTTACATTGATCATGTGTTTTACTTTAGGATTAAAACTACTTGTTGCTACTCTTATGCTAAAATTGTGACAACTAAAAGCTGAATGTTGTTAAACCTGTGTCAAGCCTTTTGAGCCTCATGAACCCCATGTTACACTTGTTGAGTACGACACGTACTTACGCTTGTTTATTTTCATTATTTGGATAAAAATCCCAGATGGGTAATAGATGGCTATGGTAATGATGACTTTCTTGAGGATTACTAGACTTGTGGTCAACCAGTTGACGTACCTGTGATATGGAGCTTCTGCGAGAGATTTTTCCTTTATACTTCTGCTGTATTTATGTGAAGACTCTGTCTTATTATACGTGATGTAATAAACACTTGTGATGATACTATCTATAATTTATCGGCTTATGTGTGTGACTGATCTCTGGGCGCACAAAAGATTATGTATCCCATTTTATCCTTAAAATCGGGTGTGATAATTACTAAATGCACTTTGGATAGAAACAGCCTAAAAAGTAAAAAAAAATAATGCCATGATTCCCTTAGGCTCAAAACTTTGGCTACTTTTCTATGGACAGTAACTTTGAATCTTAAGCAAGTAAATAAACCAAGGAGCAATAGCTAAACTAAGTTGAGCAAAAAGCTATGTGTTTGCCTCCAAAAGCCAATGCATAGCCGCTGAGGCATGCTCAGATTTTTTATTCAATCATGATGAACTGTTCGGTTCAGGATCATCAAATAGATCGATCTTGATCTACGTCGTGTAATCTTTATTAAACCATCGATCCTAATGCGTGGCACATGGCCGAATTGTGGCTTCAGTGGTCTTGAATGTCAAGAATAATATGATTCCCCTGCTTTGCATAGAAGGTTGATGAGAGAGAGACCGACAAGGGGACCAATGTGATAGTTTAGTTGAGCAGACATGTGGGGCTATTACAGTATATTTATGGCTACAATCTTCTAATTGAACTACTAATAGCCATACTCCCTCCGTCCTGTAATATAGTGCATTCTAGGAATTTTAAGACAAATTAAGAGAGAACATAAAAGACGTATGTACCCTTGTTTTATTTCCTAATCAGACGCTATCATCAACGTGATTAATGGTGGTTGGTTGATAAATAGAAAATATTTAATGCAAAACAGGCTTTTGTCCTCCAGAATGTATTATATTTGAGGATAAATTTTGAATACTAGAATGCACTATATTATAGGACGGAGGGAGTACATGTCTAGGGCTTAAAATTTATTCAGATTTGGGCAAGTTTTATTTTATTGAGCTTTGGCCTCAAATTGGAATTGTTAGTTTCCAAACTGAAAGCTGTCCAATATATAAGTTCTCTGAAAATGGCTAATTTTCCCCTTTTGGATTTATTTGTTGCAAAAGATGGTTAGGGCAGGGTTTCAATGAAAATCCTCGGTATTTTTCTCTGGAAGCCTTTCTAGTGCCTGATTGCATATACTGATACACCACTAGTACACATAATATACTAGTTCAAATGTTCAATGCATCTGCAGATAAACAAAGGTGCCGACAGAGGCAAAGTTGCCAAGGACAGTTGGTCGTACACCCCCACTAAGCAGCCATATGCATGCGTATCTCCATGTGCTTCAGCAGCAGCATCTGCAGAAATCTCGGTGTTAGATTTGCTCACTAGTACTCAATCACATGAAACCATGCATTCTTAGTGCGGTTGCTGGATACTCTCGGCTCTGGTTTGCTTGCTTGATCACTCACTGCTTTTGTTCTTGAACCAGTGGTCGGATGTTGGATGTCAAGTGTTTATCTAGTTTTGGTTCCATGTCGAAGAATTGACTGGGTGCTGGAAGAACAATGGTGCAAATATTAGTGTAGGTCTCGGGATTGTTAGGGGTCATTACAGGTAGGCTGCCTTTGGCACGTCAGGATTTAATTTGAAGGAATACTGCTAAAGAGAAGTTGTGTTGGAAGTTGGCTCTTATGTATGTTCTTATATACTCTTGAGTGAGTAGACGATATAGTTACAGGTAGTAGATATCATGAACTTCAGTTACCAATTTTTTCATCAAAGCAGAATTTTTCTTGGAGATGGAAACGATCTCTTCTTTATTCGAATGTTTACTAAAACTAACTATTTTAGTTGGGTTGTGAACCGAGTTTTTTTTAAGAAATTAAAAACCTTTTTTTTTTTGGCTTGAATAGCCAACATTGTTTTAAGGCAAGCCAGAATGGCATGCAACTGTTTTGTTTGATGTGATGTTTGATGAAAGAAAAGGGTCCATTTGGCCGTATGGGCAGACAAACACTTGCACAGAAATTTAGCCACTGAGTTTATTGGAATCCGCCACCTTGATTTATTAAAACAGATCCCATTATTTTCATGAAGCATCCAAATTCTTCTTCAAATAATTGAACTTCCCCTCTTTTAAAAAAAACAAAACAAATTACTGCATGCTGAGAGCCTTGGCAGAATACAATACATCAATAATTCACCAAATGAATTTTCCATGCACAACTTAAGCTGTGCAACGAGTATATATAACTAACTTGATTGAACAGGCATTCACTTGGATCGATGTAACTGACGCAACAATATTGGAACTTGACGCCACATCAATTCCAGTGTCAGATGAGAAACCTACAGCTGCCACTTTGCTGTTCATGCTGGATTCTTCTGGAGACCCAACCAAGAACAGCTGCATATAGAATTAACACCTCCATTTCTAAATGATGCAATTCTTAGGGACATACGTGTTCACCTCGTCGACCACTCGAAGTATCATGTACCTACAAATTCATCACAAATGCACAACCATCACAATGCAATCACACACACACACACACATTACATTAATGACATCTTTGTTGATTCAATCTGGGGCAGGATGGGGCCTAAACAAATGTGGCTGGAGTTGATCTTGGCCCTGCACCAGGAGACCAAGGAGCACCCAATAATCTAGCGCGGTCGCCATCCTGCTGCCATGCTGCGATTCTCCCATTGTCAAGCACATGACCGTAGGGTGTTGAAAGGCTGTGTGTACTCAAGCAAAATAAAATAAAAACCATGCGTGCCTAGCTAAGTGCAGTGGTGTTGTTAGCTCCATTTTGGCGCGGAATTGTGGTTAGTGATTAATTATTAGTGGTTAGTGTCGAATAAAGTAAGGCGGAGATGCCTTTAGGTGAATTGTGCGGTGTTAAGTATGCTCCACGTTGATTAGGGTTGCGTTTGTTTCAGTTTAATTATGGGGTGACGAGGACATGAGGTGTCCCCCCATATGATGTTGTTGTTTCGGTGGAGGGAACAAGGGTCAACACTGGCACACTAGGTTAAACAATGAAGATAGGAGCATGCAAGTAGAGATGGAGTAAGGGTAGCATGCAGATATTTCTGTTTCTTTGATGGTGTGCTTATGAGGACAAAGGAAGAAAATTGTAGGAATTGATCCCCATCACTACTGGGAAATGAAATACCCTTGTCAGTGTGGATCTTTTCGGGTGGTTATGCAGAAACCAATAGAAAAAGATTATGGATTGAACTTTCAATTTTCAAACCGATAGACTTTTGTAAGATTGTTTTGAGTATGGAAATAAACCTGATATAGGAAAACTAATTTCACTGTCTAATGTGTTTAACTCACACAGAAATTCATTAGTTCCTATCAGTTTTTAGGAAACACACTAGGAAATTACAATGAAAAAACAACCTAAGCTGCTCAGTTATAATTAAAAAGAGAGCTAAAGAACATGAGCCACTTTTGAACGACAGTGGATCCTGTTCACACATTTGTTGATTTTTCGCTTCATTTAAAAGCAACAATCGACCGATGTGCTATATGCATCATCAGCTTGTGCTCACCCTCCCATCGAAATATTGATTAAAAACAGCCGGCTTGAAGAATGGTGCCTGGATCAAGAAGCTCCCAAATGCAAGCAATCAGGACCTCACAGCATTTTCTAAACACCAGTGTCTGGAGTTCAGGCATACTAAAAGCCTCTGAAAACCATGCCGATAATGGATCGCTTGGGCGACGTGTGCCGGGGCCATGATTGGCGCCAGATCGCGCCCCAAACAGGCCCTGCAGCCGTGGTGGCCACCCATTGCAAGTTCACAACAGCAGTGCTGCCTTTTGGCGAGCCGAGACACTACACAGGCTGTACCAGATGCACGCCTCTCCATGCATGGCTTCCACGTACGCCCGGCCTACAATTATTTGCAGGAATCTCGACTAGGGTTAGGCGCAGCAGGGGCCAAACTGTGTGTTTGGTTGACTACGTCTCCTCTGTTCTAATTGAGTGGATCCATATAGTCTTAGAAAGTTACTCCCTCAGTTCCAAATTATAAGTTGTTTTGACTTTTTTGTTTTTTTTTTCATTTTGCTATATATCTAGACATCTTATTATATCTAGATGCATAACAAAATGTATATATTAAAAAAGTCAAAGCGACTTATAATTTGGAATAGAGGGAGTACTAAAACTAGCCACACGTGACATATCCTCATATTATGAAGGAATGAGCCGGTAGGTTATTTGTTATTAGGTAGCCTCGTGAAGTTGTTTGTTGTTTGTTGTGTTACCATTGTTATTAACATATATGTAATAATGGTGTGATGGCAGCATTGTTGTGTTGCGGTTACTTATTAGGGTATCCCCTATGACGATCGATGTAGCTAGCTGACAAAGGATCTGAAGTTACGTGGAGGGAGAGTGAACGAGCAAAAAGTAGCTAGCTAGTGTTTTTTTGTCGCTAGCTTGGAGCGTCAAGCACACAAGATGGCCCGTGCAGCTTTCCCCTTCCACACCATAGCGTGGAGTCAATCTCCACCATAGATTGAACGTCTTCATGCCCCCTTCCTCGGTGTCCATGTGCTTCTACCTCGCAGACATAGCCCATAGGCCGCAGTGGCCTGGCTAGGGAGTCCGGTGGCAAGCGTGAGCCAACATCAATGTACCCGGTGGAGTGCCTCATCAGATTCTCCATGGTGGCTTGTTCGGTCAATCCCCAATCAAGTAGATTGGAGATGAATTGAAAGTGATTGTGTGAGATTTTACTTGTATGGAATACCCCCCCCCCCCCCCCCCCCCCAATACCTTTCAATCTTCTCTAGTCTCCACGAAACCGAACAAGCCCTAACTGGGTGCTGCTCCACCCATCACATCTTCCATGCAGGTGGGGAAGCCTAAAGGATCAACATTTAGCGAGCGGTGAATTTGGATAGTGAGGTGAGGAAGGCATGGGATGTTGGGAGGATGGAGAGTAAGAGAACCTTGAATGACCAACTCTAAGCTAGTATTAGATGGCATATGGAGGAGAAAAGTGGACAAAAGCCTTTGGTCGATCTAGCGGTTAGAGAAAAGCTAAGCACTATGGGCGTCTCAATACATGAGAGATACAACTCATCTATCTCTCTTTTGACAAGAGAGAGAATATACGAATAAAAACCCCATACATGCAGGACATACATAATTTGATAACATTTAAGAGTTGATAACTGACTCTTATTATTGGAGGTGCCCTAATAAAAAAGTATTGACTGTGGGCCTCATATATAGATAAGAGAGAAGATACAAAATAAAAAAAAATCTTACACGTGGGACCCATGCTGATGAGTTGGGGATCCCTTTTTGACAAGTAGATAGCACAAGCAATATGTTACAAACCATACAACCATTAGACTATAACTGCCGCCAAGAGCATGAATAATTACATCATACTGTCGGAGCAACCGAAGCACGAAAGTCTTGTACTGAATTTTCTAAATATTGCTAGACATCTAAATGCAAATTTCCAATGTTTACAACTCTAACCACAAGCACAGATCTAACAGTTGTCATATACTACTAAGCACAAGCACCGATATAAAAGGGGTGAGCAGCCCTCCTACAGCAGCACACATCATCAACATCTCTCGCACCATGAAGAAGCCGTCCACGCTCCTCCGTTCCTTCTCCTCGCGCCTATCCACGCGCCTCGCGCCCTCGCCGGCGGTGGCCCCGTGGCCGCCGATCCGATCGGCCTACGACCGCTGGCTCGCCACTGAGCTGGACGAGCTCCACGCCGACCCGCTCGCACCCTGCATCAGCGCCGCATGGCTCGGCCGCGCGCTCAGCCTCGCCGTCGCCGCGCAGAGGCGCCTCGTGGCGTCGGGCACAGCGAGCGGCGCCACCAGCAGCATCGACCGGAGGACGATCGACGAGTGCGTCGACGACACCGCGGAGCTCCTCGACGCGTGCGCCGGGCTCCGCGACCGCCTGGACACGCTCAGGGGCTACGTCGCCGCCACGCGCACCGCGCTGCACTGGCTCGAAGGCGGCGGCGAGGCGGCGGCCGCGCGCCGCACCGCGGCGGCGTTCGTGGAGTGCGAGGCCGTGGAGCGGCGGTGTGGCGCCGAGCTCGCCAAGTGCGGCTCCAACCTGCGCAGGCTCGGCGAGAGGGCGCTGCTGCGCGGCACCAGGCAGCAGCAGGCCGCCACCGGCGCGCACTGCTGGTCCGACGAAGAGGCGGTGTCCGGCGCGCGCGCTCTGGCGCTGCTCGCCGTCGGCGCGCTGGGCACGGCGCTGGCGTTCCGGCCGCGCCGCAGCGTGTGTGGCCTCGCCGGCCACGCCGGCAGCGGAGGCAAGGCCGCGGCGCAGTGGGAGTGCGCGCTCCAGGACGTGCAGAGGCACGTCAGGGAGGAGTACGACCGGCGGAGGAAGGAGGGCGTCCCGTGCATGGCCGAGCTCGACGCCGCGGCGGCCGCCGGCCGGGCGGTGAGATGCGCCGTGGCCAGCGGGCGTGCCCGCTGCCCGGAGACCATCGTAGCAGAGGCGAGGAGAAGGTGCAACGAGCTGGAGGGCACAGTGGCGGCGTTCGAGGAGAAGGTCGGCGAGCTGCATAGAGAGTTGATAGCTGTTAGAATGTTGCTCTTGGAGTGGGCGCAGATAGCAGGAGGGCATGAGGTGCTTAGATTTGCCTGTACTCCTGCTCGTTCCGAAGCATCTTGTCCAAGATTGTCACGGTCTAAAAGAAGTGATTTAAACTGACATAACACCCCACAAATTGCATTTGAGCGACCAAAAACTAGGGGCATACCGTACGAGGCTATTACTAGATCCGAATGACCAGTTTCCTCAAAAAAAAAAGATCCGAATGACCAAACCAAGCGAGAAACAACCAACAAGAATAGACAGTGACGGAACCCACAATTTTGATTAAGGGGACCACTCAAACATGATGATATCTTTTAAATCTCTACACCTAAAAAAACTCTAATGTAATCGTCTACCTGGTGATACTAAAAACACATACTATTTGGTCACAAAGACTACCAAAAAAAAAATTGTACCAAATACATATACTATCCGATCAAATACGTACACTATCCAGCCATCGTTCCTCCGCACCATAAATCCAAAGTCGTACCAAGTACGTATATTATCCGGCCGCGCTGACTCTAAAATCCAAAATCACGCCTAGTTCTTCGGAGTCCGCGTCGGAGCCAATTGCGACTTCGCATCGGAAACGGTCAGCACTCAGCAGCCTCATCAGGACGGTCGGCAGCGTCACATTATTTATAATTTTAAAGACACGTACGGGCTAGACTCATCAGTTTAATTATTCAAAAGGCACGTACGGGTGTATGGGATCATCACAACATTCGGCGCCCCTCCTCCCAATCTCTTAATTGGTACAGGAAATTATTTTTTTAACACGTTCATACTATTTTTTAAAATAAATACAACACACCCTCGTACCTAAATTACCATATCATCATTATGTTTCCGTGCAACGCACGGGCATTTATCTAGTATAATAAATATATACATAAGTTTATGTCTCATCAATTTTTTTAGCGTTTTACATATGTAGTTAGCATTCATAAAATATCGTAATATTATGACAAAAAATAGGTAAATTAGTGTCTTATTATATTGTAAATTAAAATATTTATAGAGGTATTAATAAATTTTCTACTGTATTGGGGGAGGGGGGGGGGTGCTCACGCCCCTGGTTCCGCTAGTGAGAATGGATTAGCTGACTCAAATAAGATCATTGAATTGGATTGTTGGAATTCAGAAATAAGACATACCTGACAGCATAGACATCCAATCCAACCATCAAACGTTCATGATTCGTCTGGGCAAAGCGTCAAAATGAAGTAGCGAGAACGACTGGATATAGAATGACCACTAACCTTTAGGCCCTTTTTAGGACAACTTAAATTGTCGACGCTTTGATTCAAAAGCTCGTTTCTTCAATAGCTAGCTCACTAAGAAGCGAAAGGAGTCGAAGCGTACCATTTGGGGTAAGTGGGTTAGGGGCGGGTTGGACTGGGGGGTCTCGCACGAGGAGGGAGACAGACATTGGGGCCTCGCCTGTGTAGTTAGGAAGAGGAAGAGCCTAAAGCACATAGCTAACGGTGCGTGAGGAGGAGCCAAGCTACACGTGGGAAGGATGAGCCTAGCTGCCGTGCGCAAGGAGGACGAGACCAGCGGTAGAGCTCAAAGAGAGTGAAATCGGTGACAGAGCTTGAAGCGTGGTGGAGGGGCAAGAGGGCCGAGTGAATTGGGTAGGGGGGGAGGGATTTTCCCCAGTGCACCGCCTGCTGATTCCACTTCCGCTTCCACGTTGAAACACTGCAGGGAGAAGAATCGTGAGGGCCTGGGAATCACGGGAAAAAAAATTATGCGACCGGGCACAGGACTTTTCGTGCGGCATGCTACATCTGGGTGTATGGCATGCTGGCCCCACCAGATGTTGGTTAGTTGTCGCCAGCCACGATTAGAAATTATCGCAGTTAGTTTCCCTTAGATCGGACGCGTGGTGCCATTCGGAGCATGCCGCATACAATTTTCTTCCGGGAATCCACACCGTTTGGGGAAATTTGTCTACTTTTTTTTTTACCGTAAGCCGGTAAGAGACGGCTCCAAACAGGACCTTTAGTTTATATATATCACGTCAAAATTACATATATGAACTCATGGACCCCTCAGTGGCTTGGACTCGATCTAGGCGTCGCCCCTCCCGCCTAGGCCTAGAGACGGCCCTGTGCGCTGGCCAATTCACCTTTTTAAAATCTAATTAAGTTGAGTAGGACATAAAGATGTGCCATTCCACATCTTCCTCAACAAAACAAGTACTCCGTATGAAATATCCTGTGTTCGCGGCGAGGCTCAGCTGTCAGCTTAACCAGTAACCACCGTGTATGAACCTTGAATTACATAAAGTAGAGAAAACGGGGAAATTAAAACCCCCGGCTCTCTTGGTGCCGGACAACAAAGGACCAGCGACGCATCTCTCTTCATGCTTGATGACGAGTTTGCCATTCGCTAGCCGCGCTGCTTGACCGCCGCATCACGTACGCATATGGCGCATGCTTGGGGGAGGCTGATGAGAGAGCGTCAAGGGGCTCATCACGGAAATGCCGTCCATTTCGCAGACAGGCGTCGTGCTAGCTGTTCACCAGCAACCGGGCAGCAAGAAGCCAGCACCCATTCCTCGGTGTCCCATCCCATGCACGGTAATATTCCTTCCTTCGATTACGGCCACAGTCTCACAGATATATTCTACTCAACCTCCAAGACGAAATAACAAGCTCGATCTGTGTTCCTTGCAAAAAGCCGAAGCACAGAAACAAAGCTTAAACTACTAATTGCTGTCATGCGAAATCTGTCAATGTTTACGATCTAGTACAATGCATCGATGTGCAAGTTGAAGGTATAAAATACAGGCACTTTCGTTAAGACCAAAAGCAAGCTGGATTTGATAGATCTAAAAGCTTTGTTCAGTAGCTTAATTAACAATCAATTTATTTGTTTCCCATGCTGTAGCTGTAGGTATGTATGGCTGGGTTGGTTATACTTGCTGCTTACAATGCAAGAGACTTACCTTCAGTTTGAGCGTTCTGTGTTGAACATTGTTATACGCTTAAAATTGCGAATTGTATCCTAAAAGCACACCTAAGGGTCTGTTTGGATCCATTAGCACTAAAATTTAGCAGCTAAAATTAGTATTAGTGAGTCTAAACAGACCTGCTAATAAAGCTGCTAATTATTAGCTGAAGGGCTGCTAACTATTAGTTCCATTAGCAGGTTTGGAGTAGCTAATAGGTGCTAATAGTTCATATACACCTTCAACTCACTATCTAACCACCTGTTAGCAGGTGAATCCAAACAGCCTCCTGCTAGTGTTAATGGATCCAAACAAGCCCTAATTTTTCTTGCATTCCGTTATGCATTTCTATTTCTTTACCACTGCTAGTAGTTTGGCGGTGACTAAGAATGGCCACATTTTTTTTAATAATGACCACACGATCGGTCCAGCCTAAACCTAACCCTGATCTTGCCTAGTGTGGCTAGAGCTCAGCAATTCAGAGTCTACTCGCCAAGTGCTAATCCTTCAACAATTATGTTGCCTAATTAAGAAAACCCAACAATGTCTAGCGTTCTATATTTTTAGATAAAACTATTTCAACCTGCAAGAAGACTGACCTGTCAATCAGATGGCTAACATTAAGGAAAAAAAACATTGTTTATACATAGTTCTGTGAAGATGAGCCAGTAAAACATTACATTTTAGAAACTAAGTTGTTAATCACTGGAGGATCACAAAATAAATTAACACGTACATTGAATACCAACTATTGTTTAATTTGCACTTAATTTGGTATAAGAAACCTAGCTAACAAAGGTAAAGGAATGGATGAATTCCTTTAATTAACCCAAAATTGTTGGCTATACTAATCTCAAACTATTTTTTTTTTTTTTTGAAAAGGGAAGCTTTATTAATTTCAAGAATGTTACGTCAAAGGTGATTGAAATCCTCCCGGCCTCTGCCTGAAAGGCACACAGGCACACAGCCCAACTAAACTATATATATATATGATATGACGAGCGAAATGCTTTGCGTTGCCCTCCAAAAGGCAATGCATTATGCTGCAAGGCCATCCGTCCGTAGAAGTAGGCAAAATCTTATTAAATCATTGTTAGCTTCTAAGGTGCCGGATCATCGATCATGATCTTGATCTATGGTTGCAATGGTTTTGCTTTGGGAGCTAAGAATAATTGCCAAAAGATTCCCCACCTGCGCGAAAGGTTCATGATGAAGACTAAAAAAAGGGACCATGATAATTGAGCAGACATGTGGGACATATGTACACTGACAAGTTGGGAGTTTCATTTGTGCCCAACACTCTCGCTTAGCTTCCTTTGTGCCCTGCACTATGATGATGCCTTGCATATTTTCCTTTTTCCTTGTATCTCTCGTTTCAAATTCTAAATTTTTGGCTGCTCCGTCCTGTTAAACACTGAGAGTTAAGCTACATTATTTTAGCTTTTTAATAAACTCTAAATTTGATGTCGAACTGGAGCTGGAACCCTATCAAAGGAGAACAGCAGCATAGTTCATAAGTTCAATGCATAATGAGAGCAACTTGGCTAAAAGAGAACCATTTCCTTTCTCTTTGAGCAGCAGCAAAGGTGCCATGTGGCAAGGACAGTTTGGTCGTACACCACCGCAAAGCAGCCGGCCAGACAAGGCTCCATGCTCTTGTCTCCATCCATGTGCGCAGCAGCAGCATCTGCAGCAGAAATATCGCTATTAGACTAGACGCCAGCTTACCAATTATTAATCACTTTCACCCATGTATTAAGCGATCGATAGTGCGGTTGGATACTCTCTCTCAGCACGTACTGCTTTTTTGCTTACTTAATCGCCACTTTGGTTCTTAATCCAGTTGTCGGATGTTGGGTGTTATGAGTTATCTAACTGTACGCCTACATATGTATACACTAATACTCTAGCTACTAATAGCTCTTCAGCTCTTGCGATTCATTAGGGAGGTTGATAGGGGTCATTAGAGCCTTACAGGTAGGCGCTGCCTTCGGCACAAGCTACAGATCAGACTATAGTAGATTTCCTGAAAGATTCTGGTGTTGAAATTGGGACTCATGATCTTGAGTCTTGAGTCTTGACTGAGTCGAAGATGCTGATTATGAGCAGTTAGCAAATGTTTCAACACACAGGAATTAATTTTGGTACTGCCAATGCTGCTGTGTTAGCTTATCTCAGAACAGCTGTATATGGGAAAACTATATATTAGCCTGATCCATCTTTAGTAGAATTCTCTTCGTTTTTTTTTAATAATGGAGCTGCATGCTGACTTCAAGGTAGTGAAGCCTTGGCAGAATTCCATACCCCAATAATGCATTCAATCTATTTTCCATGAACAACTAGTATAAGGGCCTGTTTAGTTCCAAAATTTTTTGCGCAGTATCCATCACATCGAATCTTGCGGCACATGCATGGAGTACTAAATATAGACGAAAAAAAACTAATTGCATAGTTGGGTGAGAAATCGCGAGACGAAACTTTCGAACCTAATTAGTCCATAATTAGACACTAATTGCCAAATACAAACGAAAGTGCTACAGTAGTCAAAACCCAAAAAAATTTGCATCTAAACGCGCCCTAACTAACTTGATTGAGCAGTCAGTCATCCACTTGGATGTATGTAACTGACACAGCAATATTAGAAATTTAGAACTAGAAGGCACACATCAACACCAGGCCACCAGCCGTCAGCTCATGAGATGGCCACAGCTGCCACACCAGTTAGAACAGTCTGCTGCAATTCTCTCCCACATCCATGCTGTTCATACTGGATTCTTCTGATGACTGACTAACAAACAATAAATAAATGAAACGCCAGTTTCTAAATGCTACAATTCTTTGGGGGCATGCGTGTTCACCTCGTCGCCCACTAGTGCCAGGACTGCATCGACAATTTGATCACGAATTCGCAACGATTTCAGTGCATATATCCTTGCTGCTGCTGCTGCTGCACTCTGGAGCAGGATGGGACCTCAGCAGAGGTGGCTGGGGTTCATCTTGGTCCTGCAACAGGAGACCAAGGAGCACCCAAGAATCAAGTGGTCGCTGTCCTGCCGCCACACTGTGCTTCTTCTCCCTTTATCAAGCACATGATAGGAGATTAGGAGTGTCAAAATTGCTGCGTTCTCGAGCAAACAAAGTCCTACCTTAGGTACCTTAGTACAGTGTTATTGGCCACGCGTGCTCTGGCGTGAGATTCTGGTTAGTGGTTAATGAGTGCTTAGTGCTGAATAAAGTAGACGGGAACACTGTTATTAATGAAGTAACGGTGGTGTTGTGTAATGGGGGAGACAAGGGTGGAACATATGCACTCCACTATAGCACAAATACAGAATCATGGTTGCAGTAACTACACAAATACCGCCAAAGATGAGATGAACTCAACATGAGAAAATACGACTCAGTAAAATAGGTCAAGCATATCGAATGTACACATCCATTACTTTGTCCATAGCGGGCTAGTTGCAAAAACTAGTATTTTAAGTACAATGGAAACACTCCTTATAGGGCGTCCATCCATCCGGACGGACCCCTACTCGCCCACGCCCGCTCGCCTGCTCGCGCTGCTGGCGGGACGGACCTCGTCCTCACTCGCACCGCCCCCGCTCGTGCCCCGCCGCCCGCCCGTGCCGCGCACGGCGAGCCTGACGCGCTAGGCGCTCGCTCTCTTGCTCCCAGACTCGCGCCTCCAGTCGCGACTATGCTCCATCTGCCTGCCCCTACTCCTACCGAGGTATGTGCCGCTGACGAGCTCCACACCAGCGACCTCCGCGTCACTCCGTGGCTTCGAGCTCCACGTTGACGAGCCTCCATCCGTCAAAGCAGCAAGGAGATGCTACGTTGAAAGCGCATGTTGCAATAGTATGTTTCAATTGTTTTCAGATGTTTCCAAGGTATGTTGCAAGTGTTATATATCGATGTTGTAAAAGTAGATCGGATGTTGCACATATTGTAATGACTATACACGTATGTTTCAAGTGTATGTTATAAATGTTTCATCTGTTCCAAACGAATGTTGCAAGTGTGTTTGTCTGGATGTTGCAAAAATAGATCTAAATGTTGCATATACATGTATGTTGCTAGTATATGTTTCAAGTGTTTTTAGGGGTTCCATACGTATGTTTGCAAGTGTTTCTCTCGATGTTGCATATGTTTGCAATGGTTTTCAAATATTTTTTAGGTATTTTCGCAAGTGTTTCAGACGGTTGTTTTAAGTGTTTTATCTGTCTTTTTTTGTGTGTTGCAATTATTGCATCTGGATGTTTCAAAAGTAGATCGTGTGTTACACATGAGATGCGCGTGGGAAGCGACCGGTGGCACGGACGACATCCGGGGTGGCATGCACTACTACAGGATGGACTTGTTGTCCCGGGCGGTAACGGCCTTTAGTCCCGGTTACCGCACCGGGACAACGATCCCGAG
Source organism: Miscanthus floridulus (assembly GCF_019320115.1). Taxonomy (NCBI): domain Eukaryota; kingdom Viridiplantae; phylum Streptophyta; class Magnoliopsida; order Poales; family Poaceae; genus Miscanthus; species Miscanthus floridulus. Next base: position 58,486,985 of record NC_089589.1, on the reverse strand, counting down.
ACTAAAGGTGGAACCTTCAGTCCCGGATCATCGAGCAGGGACTAAAGAGGGACCTGTAGTCCCGGTTGGTGTTACCAACCGGGACTAGAGGCCCTCCAGCCGAGCAAACGTGGCCGCACCCTTTAGTCCCGGTTGGTAACCCCAACCAGGACTAAAGGTTCCTTTTCTTTTTCTTTTTTTTGTTTAATTTGTTTTCAGTTCAGTTACACATATTTGTTTAATATATAATATGTTTTTATGTACGTATTCTACGCTGCTAATATAAATACACACACGCATATAATTATATCTAATTCTCATCTCGAGCATTATTATATTCGAATAAAGTATGAAACTATATATATTATAGATATATATGTATATATACAACACTTTCATAATCTTGTTCTCGAAAATAACGATATCAATAAACATTTAATTTACATCATTAGTTCCTTAGGATCAAAGTAGAACTTGCCGTTGAGATTTAGCACTTTTTCTAGAAGATATCCTGCTATTGACTATTGAACTGCTTTCAGATGGTCTTTTTGCATGACCCTTCGTTTCAACCATTCAGTCTTGCATTTGAAATAAAAGGAAAAGTATTAATACATATATATATATATTCATTTAAAAATAAATAAAAAATTGATATATATGTACTCTAAGGACATCTTCAGGAGTTCTTCTTATGTGTGCAGTGATAAATTCACAAACGTAGTATCCACACAAGTTATTACCTGGTTCCTGCCGCAAACACCACTATATGAGAAGAAGATTATTCTCATCATCTCACACGTAAATTGAAGTACGATATAGTAATTAAACACGTAGGGAAGTATATATAGTACAATTTACTGGTATTTCAACTACATTAAGTGGTGCCTTGCAATCCTTGCAGTGTTGCCGAATAAACTCTTTCCAAACCCTGTGCGACCAATAATATACGATCGTTAATAAATTATGGCAAAGTCTATTCAATAATAGTTGTGCGCGAGAGATCAAAATTACTCCTGGATAATGTCTATCATATCTTGGTATAGTGCTCGCTCTTTTCTCAATGAGTCCAAGATTACTAACTGACTTGAGTTTAACTCAATGACAATGAGTATCCAGTGAAACCTGCATTGGTTTATACACACACGTACATGCATATAAGTTGTATTGATATTACATAAAATGTGTAGACTACATTATTATTAACACTTACTCAAAGTTGTACGGGAAAAGTATTGTTGTCTTGTCGTGCTGCTTCACGAAGAACTTCATGATATTCGTCTGTGCTTCAGATACCCAGTGCTCCTTGATAATAATATCGGTTTTGAATACGATATAAGGATCAATGAAACCAACACTGGTGTCTTGTATTCTTTGGAGCTCTGACATCTGGAATCTATATATAAATATAAGTTACATGTGAGGATAATTATATACATGTACTCATGGAAGTGAGTTTATTAAATAAAAGTAAGAATCACTTACAAACAAAAGGAGCTAATGATTGATTTGTCCAGAGTGTTCAAGTGGTATAGTTGATGCAATTCTTCGAAACTAATATGTAAGATGTCATCGCCATGGAAGTAATGATGGTCTCTAAATCTGACAAAGATCCACTGCTCACCCCTACCACATGCCTGCATGTACCACTTGTTGAGCAAGTACATTTGCGTACCCAATTCATTCAGAGCCGCAGGGTTGTATAGACTTTTGCCAAATTTATAAGTCTTCCAGGTATCAACTTCCAGGTTCTGGATTGGAGCTTTGCCCGTCACTTGATCCAAGGTTAAACCAGTTTGTTCAAAAAAAGCATTAAGGTCTTGAACCGACACTTCTCTAGAGTTGTCTGGTCGATAGACTTCTATGTTGGAACCATATTCATTAGCAACAACAAGATTTTGCATTGGTTGCTTCTGTTGTCCGAGCTGTGGGACATCCTTCCCTGATGCTCTTTTCCTTTTCTTATGTGCATCATGTGACTTCACGAGGGAGCGGTCATAGTCTGATAGTGGCGGAGGCTTACGAACTTCAAGCATCTTTTTCTTGTGAGCTTCGACCTTCTGCCTCAACTGATCTCGTGGTATGTAAAAGTATGACTTCTCCTTAAGCTTCGCTTGTCTCTACTTTTGGATATCTATAAAAAAATCTTTCACTTTTTTGTCTTCTTCAGCTGCTATTTGCTCATCAGTCTTTTCAGGAAGTATTTCTTGAGAAATAACTCTTTTTTTTGTCTTCTTTGTCGTCGAGACCTTAGATGTCTTTGTAGTGCGTCGCTGTGGAGGGGGTGGGGGCGGTGTTGGAGACCGGCGTGGAGGCGATGAGGCCGGTGTTGGAGTCCGGCGTGGAGGCATTGGAGATCGTTGTGGAGGCAGTGGGGCTAGTGTAGGAGTTGGAGATCGTTGTGGAGGCGATGGGGCCGGTGTAGGAGTTGGAGATCGCTGTGGGGATGAAGTCGTCTCGCCCCCCGCGACGCTGTGATGAGATGGGTAATGAATGATTGGGCTAGGCTGGGGGGAGACCCTGCTACAAAAACAAGTTGTGGGTCAATTATTTTTGAAGCCAATATAAAATTAATGGAAAATAATATTTTATTCACTTTCATTCGTACCTAGGGTGAGGTAGGGGAAGCGGTGGCGCCCCAGGAATGATGATGAAGCGTTTACGCCATTGAATAAATGTCTTCTCTGCTTCTCCTAGTGTCTTCTCCCCACCGCCGCCTTCAATGTCAAGAGGAACATTGCTGTAACCTTTGAGCACTCTATCGACCGAGACGCTAGCATATCCAGGATGAATAACTGACCCATGGATTCTTGGTGTCTTCGTTCGGTCTATTGGAGATACAACCCCGACAGCCACCATGATTGATGCATTATTACCATCTAGAATGTGCAGCTCCCATGTTGTTAGAGGCTCGGTAATGTCATCAACAGGGAAGCGCAACCCAGCGTCACCTTGAATAACTGGCAGCTTCGTGGAAGCACAACTGCTTTTCATCTGACCAACGGGGCTAATGGTGACTCCCGGTGTTGATTGCGATTGCATTTGACTCATTGCTAGCTGCACTTGCCTCTTGATCTCCTCCTGCATTCTTGCATCAAGAGATTTTTCTCGTTCACGTGATTCAAGCAATGCTTGTCGTGACTCATTAACAAATTGCTCCAATACACGGATTCAGTCTGCCTCCTCATCCTTCTTTCTCTGGCGGCTTCTGTAGGTATCCCTGTCTGCTGGGAATGCTTGTAGCTACGGAACCGCCCCATAGCCTCTTGTTCGACCACCATGTTTGGGATTCTCTAGGGCATATGTCAATTCATCCTTTTCTCTATTGGGCTTGAAAACACCACTATCAGCTTCTTCCCTAGCATGAGCTAGTCTCTGTGTTGCTCTCTCAATTTTTTGGCCGAAAATTAGCTTGCCAGTGTCTGGGTCTAGGCTTCCCCCATGAGCGTAGAACCAATTCTTCGCGCGTTGAGGCCAGTTCTTCTCTATTGTTTCAGGTATGATTCCCTTGGCAGTAATCTCTGCTTCTAGGTTCTGCCACTTGGGAATAGCACTCATATAACCACCTGATCCCATGCGATGATGGTATTGCTTCTGTCGGGCATTCTGCTGATTCCTCATCACACGTTCCTCGCTCTCTTGAGATGTCTTGTATTGTACGAAGTCATCCTAATGGGACTCCAACTTGACAAACGCCTTAGCATTGAAATTTGGCGTTTCATTCTTCAAGATAAACTTTTTATACAATGTCTTCTTCCAACTCTGGAACAATGTTGCCATCTTCTTCATTGTCCAATCCCTCACTAGCTCCTTCAAAGCATCATCTGCTTGTAATGTGAAATGCCGAGTGATATCTCTCCAAGCTAGGTTCTTGTCACGATCAGATACAAAACTAACATTAGGAGCGGATATCTTCTGCTTCCATTCACGAGCACTAACTGGGATCCTATCCCTTACAATGAACCCACATTGATTGACATATGTCTGAGCATGTGGTCCCAATGATTTGCCGGTGTTGGTGTCGAATTCTGATATTATGAAACGGCCCTCTAATGGCTTTTTTGGCCCTCGGACTTTCCTACTCTTGCCGGTGGTTGATGTAGATCTAGAGACCGGCTACATGAGTAGAAACACAACGATTAACAACAAATATACGTACGCATGCATCTATAAGAGATGATAGATAATCGAATATACCTCGCCAGTATTTTCTTGCACGACAATTTGTTGATCTTCAACCACCGACATATTCAGGATATCCTCATAATCAGCAAAGTACGGACTCGTGTCATCTACATCCACATTGGTGCCGGCGTTGATAATATTCGCCATTATGTCATCATTCAAGTTATCATCCGGAGCAGCCATTTGTATCTTCAAGATAACACATAGATAGAATTACTATGGCACATAACATAAGTACATGTGATAACACATATAGAATTACTAAATCCAATTAAATATAATAACATATAATATTTCATAAGGATAAACAATAATAAGGTATAGGCTTTGGAATCGAATAAAAAACACTTTCGATCCAAAAACATGGAAATAAGTACATGTATATATACACATAGAATGATACAATTTTCTCTCTCTCTCTCAACACATAGAATAAGTGCATATGTATATATCTCTAGATATGCATGTGATAACACATAGAATGTCTCTCTAGATACAATTTTCTCTCTCTCTCAACACATGGAAATAATTAAGTACATGTATATATACGAAATAATTAAGTACATATATATGTATACATATAGAATCTCTAGATAGAATTAATTACTAAATCTAATTAAACCTAACATATATACATAGATAGAATTACTAAATCAAAATTAAATCTAACACATATATAGAGAGAGATAGAATAATAATTACTAAATATATCAAAAACTATAATAAAAACTATCTAAAAAACTATCTAAATAAAGTACTAATTAAATTTTAATACATTTAAATCTAATTAACATATATCAAAAACTATCTAAAAAACTAAGAATAAACTACTAATTAAATTTTAATACATTTTAATCTAACATATATATCAAACACTACCTAAAAAAACTATCTAAAAAAGTATCTAAAAAATATGGCCGAGCGCTATAGCTAGCAACAGGCTAGGGGCGCCATGGCGGCCGGGCGTGCTGGCCGGCCACGGGGCCTAGCTGAGCCGCGCGAGGACGACATACGGCGGAGACGATCTCGACGGCCGCCGGGCGGGGCTCGACGACGAGGCCGGGCGGGGGTAGATGACGACGGCAGCGCGACAGAGCTCGACACGGCTGGGCGCGGCAGAGACGACGAGATCGACGTTAGATCGAAAAGTAGAAGATGAACAGAGGAACCGTTCGATATATATAGGCCGGGACCCTTTAGTCCTGGCTGGTAACACCAACCAGGACTAAAGCTCCTTTAGTCCCGGCTGGTAAGCCGAACCGGGACTAAAGGTCCAACCCTTTAGTCCCGGCTCGGCTTACCAGTCGGGACTAAAGGATCTTTAGTCCCGGTTGGTGTTATCAGCTGGGACTAAAGGTATTTTTGGGCGGGCAATTCCGCCCACCCTTTAGTCCCGGTTCCTGGCCTGGGTCAGGACTGAAGGCCTGAAATTTTTGCAGCCCGCCAAAGTGTTGTTTTTTCATTTGATCAAATTTGACTTTGTCAAAGTTACTCAAATGAGACACTAAATGACCTCAGATGAAAAAACTATGAATACCAAGTTTGATCATCTCAACAAGATCTACAATTGTTACATAGCTCATTTTCCCATTTGAGAAAGTTTTGTCAAACACTAGTCATAAATTCTTGAATCTCATAGACTTTCTAAAACTATGTCACACACTTGTGAAATTTGAACTACATTTTGTTCAAACTTTTTCATTGAAAAAATGGTCTATATAAGGATTGTAGATCTTGATGAGCTTAACAAACTTGGTATTCGAAACTTTTCAATTTGAGACAATCTAGGGTTCCGAAAACTAGTTTATAGGTGTCAAAATTTAAAAATCACAAATTTGAACCGTCCAAACTATCTCCAATGGAAAGTTAACCAAAACAACAATTGTAGATCTTGATGATTTTAACAAACTTGGTATTCAAAACTTTTCAATTTGAAGTCATTTAGAGTTCATAATACTAGAGTCAAAGTGTTGTTTTTTCATTTGACCAAATTTGACTTGGTCAAACTTGCTCAAATGAGACACTAAATGACCTCAGATGAAAAAACTCTGAATACCAAGTTTGATCATCTCAGCAAGATCTACAATTGTTACATAGCTCATTTTCCCATTTGAGAAAGTTTTATCAAACACTAGTCACAAATTCTTGAATCTCATATAAACTTTCTAAAACTATGTCACACACTTATCAAATTTGAACTACATTTTGTTCAAACTTTCTCAAATGAAAAAATGACCTATATAAGGATTGTATATCTTGATGAGCTGAACAAACTTGGTATTCAAAACTTTTCAATTTGAGACAATCTAGGGTTCCAAAAACTAGTTTGTAGGCGTCGAAATTTAAAAATCACAAATTTAAACCGTCCAAACTATCTCAAATGGAAAGTTAACCAAAACAACAATTGTAGATCTTGATGATTTTAACAAACTTGGTATTCAAAACTTTTCAATTTGAAGTCATTTAGAGTTCATAATACTAGAGTCAAAGTGTTGTTTTTTCATTTGACCAAATTTGACTTGGTCAAACTTGCTCAAATGAGACAATAAATGACCTCAGATGAAAAAACTCTGAATACCAAGTTTGATCATCTCAGCAAGATCTACAATTGTTACATATCTCATTTTCCCATTTGAGAAAGTTTTATCAAACACTAGTCATAAATTCTTGAATCTCATATAGACTTTCTAAAACTATGTCACAACAGTGCATCGTTGTATCATGCGGGCACAACAGTGAATTTCTTCTTGACGTATGACCCTTGGTTATGATCTTGTCATAACCATGGAGTGTCTTCATCATTTAACATGATGCTTGGATCTTTCTTCACTATGAAGGGTGGAATTCGGACATTTCTTTCATAATCTTCTAACATGTCTGACTTGTCTTCAATTCCCACTATATTTATTTTCCCAGAAAGAACTATGTGGCTCTTTGGCTCATTGATCATTGAGTTGATGTCTTCGTTTTTTCCTCTCTTTGATTTTGTAGACATGTCTTTCACATAGAACATCTGACTCACATCGGCAGCAAGGACGAATGGTTTGTCTTTGTACCCAATATTGTTGAGGTCCACTGTTGTCATTCCATACTCTTTGTCGACTGTTACCCCTCCTCTGGTCAGCTTCACCCATTGGCACCGGAACAAAGGGACTTTAAAATTGGTGCGTAGTCTAGTTCTCATATATCTTCTATGCGGCCATAATATGTTTGTATATTCCCATTTGGATCTGTGCCATTTATGCGAACACCACTATTTTGATTGGTGCTCCTTTTATCTTGGGCAACTGTGTAAAATGTATTTCCATTTATCTCGTACCCTTGGTACGTGAGGATATGCCATGATGGTTGCCTAGCCAACAAATACAGTTGCTCATCAATATTGTCATCGCCTTGACATTCTTTTTGCAACCAACCACTGAAACTTTCTATGTGCTGACGCCTAATCCAAGCTTCAGTCTTCCCTAGAAACTTGGATCGTAAGAACTCCTTATGTATCTCAATGTACGGATGCACCAATGACGAGTTCTGAAGAACTATGTAGTGTGCTTTATTAAAATAATCGTCTTTCATGCCAATATATGTTTTCTTCCCTAAAGTTCCTTTACCACTGAGTCTCCCCTCGTGTCGCGATTCGGGAATGCCAATCGGGGCAAGGTCAGGAATAAAGTCAACACAGAACTCAATGACCTCCTCTGTTCCATAGCCCTGGGCGATGCTTCCTTTAGGCTTAGAACGGACTTTCACATATTTCTTCAAGACTCCCATAAACCTCTCGAAGGGGAACATGTTATGTAAGAACATAGGTCCAAGAATACTAATCTCCTTCACCAAATGAACTAGGAGGTGTGTCATGATATTAAAGAAGGATGGAGGGAACACCAACTCAAAGTTGACAAGACACGGAACCACATCATTCTGTAGAGTAGCTAGTTTCACTGGATTGATTGCCTTCTGAGAAATTGCATTGAGGAATGCACATAGCTTCACGGTGGCTAGATGTACATGTGGAGGTAGAATTCCTCTTAAAGCAACTAGAAGCAATTGCATCATAAGCACGTGGCAGTCGTGGGACTTTAAGTTTAGGAATTTCTTCTCTGGCACATTTATTATACCCTTTATAGTGGAGGAGAATCCCGATGGGACCTTGATGCTACTTAGACATTCAAACATGTTGTCTCTCTCTTCTTTGCTAAGTGTGTAGCTAGCAGGACTTAAGTAATGACGTCCATCATCTGTCTTCTCTAGATGAAGATTGTCTCGTTCTTTCATGCCCTGCAAGTCCTGGCGTGCTTCAAGTGAATCCTTTGGCTTCCCATACACACCCATGAATCCTAACAGGTTCACACAAAGATTCTTGGTCAGGTGCATCACGTCGATTGCGTTGCAGACCTCTAGGACTTGCCAATAGGGTAGCTCCCAAAAGATGGACTTCTTCTTCCATATGGGTGCGTGTCCCTTAGCATCTTTGGGAACAGATTCGCTGCCTTGTCCCTTTCCAAATACTACTTTCACATCCTTGACCATTGTGAGTACATCTTCCCCGGTTCGGTTATGAGGCTTCTTCCGGTGGTCTGGCTTACCTTTAAAATGCTTACCTTTCTTTCTTACTTGGTGATTCAAAGGAAGGAATCGACTATGGCCAAGGTACATGACCTTTTGACATCTTTTCAAATATATACTATCAAGGTCATCAAAACAATGTGTGCATGCATTATATCCTTTGTTTGTCTGACCTGAAAGATTACTTAAAGTAGGCCAATCATTGATTGTTACGAACAACATTGCTCGTAGGTCAAAGTGTTCTTGTTTGTACTCATCCCAGACATGTACACCTGGTTTGTTCCATAAAACTAGAAGTTCTTCAACTAATGGCTTCAGATAGACATCAATGTCGTTGCCAGGTTGCCTCGGACCTTGGATGAGGATCGGCATCATAATGAACTTCCGCTTCATGCATAACCATGGAGGAAGGTTGTAGATACATAGAGTAACTGGCCAAGTGCTATGACTAGTGCTCTGCTCCCCAAAAGGATTCATACCATCTGTACTTAAGGCGAACCTTAAGTTTCTAGCCTCATTTGCAAACTCTGGAAATTCCCTGTCTATCGCTCTCCACTGGGACCCATCAGCTGGGTGTCTCAGCATATTGTCTACCTTACGGTCTTCTTTATGCCACCACAACAACTTTGCATGGTCTTTATTTCTGAACAAATGTTTTAAGTGTGGTATTATAGGAGCATACCACATAACCTTGGCAGAGATTTTCTTTCTAGGACGTTGTTCACCCTCGACGTCACCAGGATCATCGCACCTGATCTTATACCGTGCTGCTTTACATACCGGGCATTCATCCAAATTCTCGTATTCATTGCCATGGTAGATGATGCAATCATTAAGACATGCATGTATCTTCTGGATTTTTAATCCCAAAGGGCAGACAATCTTTTTTGCTTCGTACGTAGTGGTGGGCAATTCATTTGGCTTCGGAAGCATCTTCTTTATGAGGTTCAATAAATTCCTAAATGCCTTGTCAGATACACCATTCTTTGCCTTCCACTGTAGCAATTCCAGTGTTGTACCTAGCTTTTTTGCCCCTCTTCGGCCGTCGGGTATAGCAACCTCCTATGATCCTCAAGCATGCGCTCGAACTTAACTTTCTCTTTTTCACTTTCGCATTCTTGTTGTGCATCACGAATGGCATCGCCAAGAGCATCACCGAGATCATCTTCTGCCGCTACCTCTTCTTCATCTCTCCCCATTGTAGTATCATCAAAGGCACCATACTGAGCAATAATGTCATCAATGTCTAAATCTTCTCCTTCACCTTCTTCCATCATGACCCCGCTTTCTCCATGCTTAGTCCAACATATATAGTTTGACATGAAACCTGACTTAAGCAAATGTGAATGAAGACTCATTGAGCTTGAATATTCCTTTAAATTCTTACATATGGCACATGGACAGCACATGAAACCATCCCACTTATTTGCCTTGGCCACACCTAAGAAATAGTGCACGCCCTCAATAAAGTCTTGGGAGCGGCGATCGGCATTGTACATCTAATGGTGTGACATAATCTGCATTACACGACAAATTATGAAAACCTTGAACATAATTAAGTATTTTATTACACAACATAGATAACACACACACACAGTTGATTAATTAACTAAGCCTAGCTACAACGTAAGCAATCCCAACTATCACTAAACAATCTAAAACTACAATGCACTTCAGTAACATAATTATTTCATGACCGTACGCAACTAGAACAGACAAATCATTCTTTTGTTGAATATCAATAAGCTTCTCCTGCTGGCTCACTGCCTCATCATCAGCAGCCGCTACCTCAAGCGCACCCGAATTCTGCACGTATGTAGCATAATCTTCCTCCCAGTACCAACCATCGCATCCATTGCCCTCCCACTAAAATTAAAGCCAAAAATATTTAGTCAAAAATATTCAAGAAAAGCAGGTCAATTAGCCATAATAATCAAATACGTAAGAAACTCACATCGCGATCCGGACACTTGTAGAAAATACAACCCTTGTTGGGTCCCTGTCTCTTGACTCGGTACTCCATCACAATCTTCTGCTTACACTTGCCGTAGATAATGAGAGGGAGTTCTGGCCTCAGTCGTTTCGCAACCGAACGAGAGGCCGAGGATCCGGTACCAGTTGTCATATACTTTCTATACTTATTTTTGCAAACTAGTGTAAATTTCACATTTTCTAAAATAATATATTTAAACAAAACTAAAATTATTTATTTATCTAACTAAACCATGAAATATGTACTATGTATAATAGTAAAATATCAAACTATCAAGTGATTTTACTATTGTAAATCATCATGTGATTTTGAGCTAAAAATGACATAGAAATCACATAGATCAAAAACATGTTTCAATAAATAACCATCCGTACTAGTTGACCTTGCTTATGTGATTATCTCGGCGAGCATTTCTCCACCGGACAGCACCGTACTTGGCCAAGGAAGAGCTCCGATTCTATGAGGAAGGCAACACGGTCTTCCACGACCGTTGCCGCTCTCCCTCGTAGAATCAAAGCTCCTCCTTGACGTCCGTTACCGCTCGGCAGAGAACATGCTCGCCGAAATGAACACGGTCCGCAAGTTCAACTAGTACGGATTTTCTATAATTTTCTAACTATTTTCTAAGTTTTTCATTTCATGGAAATTTTAATTCTAAAAAATAAAAGGCATGATTTCTAAGTATTTCATTTCATGGAAAAAATAATTCTAAGTGACCTGCTCGATATCGGTGAGCTCGCGGGCGTTTATGTTGCCGAGGATAGTAACATTTGTAGATGATATTTGTAGGTCTGAAGTTATCAAATATCCATCAAATTATAGCTCAAAAACTTGTTTCAATAAATAACCATTCGTACTAGTTGACCTTGCTTACGTGATCATCTCGGCGAGCATTTCTCCATCGAACGGCACCGTACTTGGCTAAGGAAAAGCTCCGATTCTACGAGAAAGGGAACACGGTCTTCCACGACCGTTGCCGCTCTCCCTCGTAGAATCAAAGCTCCTCCTTGACGTCCGTTACCGCTCGGTAGAGAACATGCTCGTCGAGCTGAACACGGTCCGCAAGTTCAACTAGTACGGATTTTCTATAATTTTCTAACTATTTTCTAAGTTTTTCATTTCATGGAAAAATTAATTCTAAGATCACGTAAGCCGCCGGGGACAAGGATGGCGCGTGCTCCAGCGAGGACGAGCGAGGCGTGATTTTGATGAACTAATTTAACTTTTGTTTATCCAAACATATATGCAAACCATCATGTGATTTTGAGCTAAAAATAACATATAAAATCATAATAAAGTCCAACATATAAAGTTACATATGCATCTACATCGCAAAATGAGATAAGCTACTGATAAAACATAAGAGGATTAAGTTTGTTACCTCCAAAATCGAAGAGCAACACCAATGGAGGGAGAGAGAGCAAGAACAACAGCAAGCTGAAGAACAGAGGCAGTGAGTTTGAATGGAATGGCTCGGGTTCGGGGAGGAAGAAATGAGCCGGTGTATAGACCGAGATAATTAGTCCCGGTTAGGAGGCCAAACCGGAACTAAAGATTAATATTTATTCCTGGAACATCACCTAAACCGGGACTAAAAGCTTTAGTCCCGGTTGGTAATACCAGCCGGGACTAAAGATCCCTGCCCCGCGGACGACCGTTGGGCAGGGACCTTTAGTCCCGGTTGGTATTACCAATCGGGACTAAGGGTCCTTTAGTCCCGGGGACAAAAAATGCCGAGGCTAATACCAAATTGGGACATCGTTCTAAAGTCTGTTCTCTAGTAGTGATGGAACCACTACTGGTACGTTCCCTCGTGAGTCTGATGCGCTAGGCACTCATTCGCTCCCTGTGCGGGCAGTGTCCGGACACCAGCTTCCGAATCGGATGTCCGGACTTTAGCAAGTCCGCAAAATATAACCCAAAACACACTCCCTAGGTTCTTCGCCAATAGTTGCTTTCCTATTTCTTGGTTACCAAGCGTGATAGGTGTGCCCAGCCTACCGAAGTGCCACAGACGACCATACCCGAGTTTGCTCGAGTGACCATATCAAGGTCTCCGGTAAGCGGTAACCTAAAAAACAATTTATCAGTAGCACCTTGAGTATGGGTTATACTCATATGACTTATCCACATTTATTAAATAAAATAATATGGTGCAGTGGATGCAGCAGAGTCATAGGTAAATAAAATTGCTAAAAGAGTTAAGGTGAGTAGAGTATTTTGAACCCAACAGAAAATGTAAGGTAAATAACGGGTATGAAAACTTTGCATAAAGGACTTTAAGGAACAAGAGCAACTCGAATCTTCCATGAGTTCCACGTGTCTAAATGAAGCTAAATGTTAAGAACTTTTCTTATAACCGAGAGAGTAGCAATCACCAGTAGAGAAACGACTTTTGATCCACTTCAAAATTTAGCTTTAGTCCCGGTATTTTTTACGCCTGGGACTAGAGAAACCTTTAGTCCCGATTGGTGTCTTCAACCGGGACTAAAGGTCCCTGCCCAACGGCTACTGCGCTCGGCACAGTGGCAGGGGACCTTTAGTCCCGGTTGAAGACACCAACCGGGACTAAAGGTGGACCTTTACTCCCGGTTGGAGCCACCAACCGGGACTAAAAGTCCTCTAAGTTTTAGTGCATTTATTGCCGTGCTTTATGAGCTGATGACCAGCACTGAACTTTTAGTCCCGGTGCTTTACTTGTACCTGCTTGCATTTACGAGCTGATGATCAACACTGAACTTTTAGTCCCGGTGCTTTACTTGTACCTGCTTGCATTTACGAGCTTTAGTCCGCATTTATCTGCTTGCATTTACGAGCTTTAGTCCCGGCTTGTATTTACCTGCTTGCATTTATTGCTGACACTGAAAACGAAGACATTTAGTCCCGGCTGGTATTACGAGCCGGGACTAAAGGTATACCTTTAGTCCCGGCTGGTATTATCAGCCGGGACTAAAGGTCTTTTAGTTCCGGGCGTTTACAGGAGCCTCGATGGGCTGGCCCAGTACGCAATATGCTGGAATTACTGGCCAGTCCCACCTATTAGCACCACCTCGCTTGCTCAGAAGAGTGAAAGCTAACTTAAAAGCTCAGCTCTCGAACCAAGCAGCACGAACTTGAACAGGATTGTACCGCTGATCCTTGACAAAAGGTCCTTCGTACTATAGTTTATATAAAATGTTGAACATTATAAACGTACGTATATTCTAGCAGCGTAGAATGCGTATTCAAAAACCAAAACGAATCATCAATTAAAAATAGAAAAAAAGGAAAATAGAAATAGAAACAAAAAAACCTGGTAGCAGCGTGAAAATAGAAAAAAAAGAAAATAGAAATAGAAACAAAAAAAAAGAAAAAAAACCTTTAGTCCCGGTTGGGGTTACCAACCGGGACTAAAGGGTGCCGGCCTCGTGGCATATCAGGAGGCACCTTTAGTCCCGGTTGGTGTTACCCACCGGGACTAAAGGTCCCCCTTTAGTCCCGGTTCCTGACCCGGGACTAAAGGACCCCCTTTAGTCCCGGATGCTTGCTCCCGGGTGGGGAACCGGGACTAGAGGGGGTTCCCCACCGGGAGTAAAGCCCGTCTCTATACCAGTGAATTTGAATCAATTTAATAACCTTGTAGAGGCCGGTGTACAACTTTTTCCACAAAGTGCAAGACTACCTCCATATCTTGGGGCCACATGTAACGCCTTCAACATTTTGCATGTTTGGCCAAGACACCAATGAACGACCATAATGGTCAGGTATACCGGTGTCTCACTTAGCTATCCCTCGCTCTAAGATGTGCCGACTCCACTAGGTGAATAGGTCACAACAATCTACTAGGCTTATTGAACCAATAATTTGGCACTGTGTACCGAAAATTTCTCAAACCAGATATAACAATTCTTCGATCATGTTTCCTTCATATCTTTAATTTCCTAAGGGGGACCATGGTTATTAATCTTAGCTGAGTGAATGTACATCTCCAAGAACTACTATTCTCACGAGTTACGTACGGCTTCCCAACGCTTGCTTGACTTGTACTGTAACCAAGCATGGCTAAGCAAATTAACAGTGACCTACTCCATAAAGGTTTGCATGCATATCATTGATTTCGAGTACCAATTATACGAGTCATTTTGTACGTAGTGTTTAAAAGGCATGCATGAATTGGTTTTAAAAGGCATATATGCACGTATTGATTGGATTGAGCAATCTAGAATAACTTATAATTTATGATAAAATTTAAATATTTGATATATTGTATTTCAGGACGGAGAGAGTAAGATAGCGGTGCACTCCCTCCGTCCCGTTAAAAGTGTCATTCTAGGATATGGGGAGTAGCAAGGAAGTAGAGAAAAGAACTATATACCCATAAATTTACAATCATTACTTGTGGTTCCTATACAAGCAAGAACAGATCAATTCCACCTTCACACCGCTCAGATCTACTCCACCGGAAGGGTCAGGCCTTTGCGCCATCTGCAGCACCACCGATGCCCACCGAGGAAAGCTTCGGAACAGGGGAAGGCGAGGCTGCCACCCTGCGCCGTCGGAGGATGTGGACGGCGAGCTAGGTCTAGGGATGCGAGTGAGGTGGACAGCATAGATGATGCAACCGGAAGTGGCACGGGCGGAGGACAGGGATGCCACCGCATGTGGAGAAGAGATGAATACGGGCATTGCCTTCCTCTCTACCGTGCGGGTCACGCCCTCCTTGGCGCACCTCCTCTCTGTCGCGCAGCCACGCCCACCCTTGCGCACCTCCTCTCTGCCGCATGGTTTTGGTGACTGAGGAGGGCCATTGGTTGAGGACAAGAAGAGGGAGGGTGCCAAATCTCGATGGAGGAGAAGAGGATGGGGGCGCCGGTTGAAGAGAAGAAGAGGGAGGGGAAGATCCATGCCAGTGCTGGTCGCTCTGTCACGGGTCGATCTGCCTCCACGCCGGCCACATCGGCCGTCTCCATCTTCACGCCGAGTCACGCCACTAGCTCCGCCTCGACGCCGGATCTATCCGTCTCTGCCTCCACGTCAGGGCCGCGTTGCATGCTCTGCCTCGATGTCGGGCTGCTCTGTCTCCACCTCCATGTTGAGCGGTGCCGCCCTCTCCGCCACCGCACCAGTGCTATGGGACTTCTCCGCCTCCGTGTCGGTGTTGTCATCTTTTTTCTTTTAGCAAACGAGCCGGCGGAACGAGGGAGGAGGTGAAGGGATAGGTCTGCAGGCTAAGGTGGAGAGCGATAGCCGTTGGGACCCTTACCTAAAACGACACTCTTATTGGGACAACTCTCTAGTGCTAAAAGGAGACTCTTATTGGGACGGAGGGAGTAGCTTTGCTATCTTCGAAGCAACACAGTTTGCGTTGCAGGTTCAGCCACCAGAACTGAGCTAGGTTATGTAACTGGATAGAATTTGAGTACTTCCTAGGACGAGCAAGAGGATCCCATGGCCTCCCATCTTTGGGGAATGGGAGCGATCATCAGGTGGTAGAGACTCGAGAGGCATATGTATAGCATCTGATTCCACTGAGACCGCTGGCAGTGTCAGCAAATATAGCTCAGTGAAAGCCGCTGCTCTCTGATGCTGCAGTGAAGTGGCTTGGCCTCTAACCTGACCTGCATATGTGGAATCCATACCTTGGCGCTGACGTGCTGTCGATAATTGGAGAGTTTGAGCAGATGCAGCAGGGAGGCTGATAAGCTTGGTGACAGTGGCAGAGAAACAAACCATACGATTGTGGTCGTGGCCACATTCGATGCAGGCTTTTTCCTATATATTACGCACAAAACAGGCATTTCTGACGAACTGCCATGCCCCTACTCACCGAAACCTCGTGACACGGCACTGTTGCATCATTTGGCCTCTAACATTCTTTAACACCACCGATCACAGCTGTGGCGCCCTGAGACCACGCAGATAAAATAAACCGGGCGCCCGCACAGCTGGGAGGGACACATCGACATCCAGTTGACGAACGTATGATTGGCGCCCAGTCTCGCGGTGCACCCGTGGTGGCCTCCCATTGCATGCCCTGCGACAGCCGGCGGCCTCTGGTGACGCACAGGTGCACGCCCTTCCATGCATGCCTTCCACATACAGTACGCCCGGCCTACGGCCCCCCCTCGCTGATTATTCGCTCCATCTGGGGTTCTGGAGAAGCGGCAGTGTAGCACGACCGCGATCCTGGTGAGCTCAGATCCCGAGGCGCAGGCTGCCGGGGTGGAAAAAAACGGTATTGTGGAGGCACGAAAGCGAATGTACTCTAAGGACCTATCCAATTACAAGGAGAGTGGTGAATGAAGAAATTTACCGAGCTAGCGCGTCCACAAGAGCTCACCTCGCACGTCTCTGGTACGGTTGCCACTATATATATATAACCTTTTAGTTTTTACATTTAACCTCATGTCAGCCAGCGATTTGTAATCAATGTTGGGGATCCCCTAATAGCTAGTCTATTGTGATTTGAGAATGATAGAGTTTGGAATTTCGCCCCAAAATTTATCAAAAAACGGCAGCTTTTGGTTCTTTCAGGCACCTAGCGTAAATGTATAGTATATCAGTAGATGGAAATCGTTGAACTTTCCAACCTTTAGTTAAAATCTTACTATTACTAGTTAGAGGCCACAACGGAGCCTCCACGTTAATTCTCACTAGACGCACTCGAAAAAAAATACTAGAAATTCTCACGTTAATCAGAAACATCTAGCCTTAGTTGAAAGACTCTAACTATCTATAACTCTTGGATCTATTTTATTTTCTAAATAAATATCAACTCCGCAGTTATAGAGATATAAAAAAAACATCTTAAAATATCAATGTCCGGTGAAAAAGCCAACTTCGGCCCTACGGCAAGATTTCCCTACGGAAAAAAAGATCTTGATAGGCTGTATGACATTCACAATTATTTAATAACTAATAAAGTATCTGATCGAGCTGCTCATCACATTTACGGTTTGTTAATATATTAAAAAATTCAGATCGACAGTGCCCATTCACAGTTGGTTATCCATCTATATCAACAAAAAATGAAATAGAGGTTAATCTATCTAGATTTAATAAAACTACGAATAGGTTCTATCAACCCAACAAACCTTACTATTACTATTCACAGGCCTAACAATTGCATCTATTTAGTTTTCTAAATAAATATCTAACTCTGCAGTTTTATAGATAAAAATAAATCTCAGTGTCCGGTAAAAAACAATTTTGGCCCTACGGAAAAGAAGTCTTTATAGATTGTACCGACGGCGTTCACAGTTATTAACTAATATAAAATATCTGATAGGGCCTGCTCATCACATTTACTGATACAGTAAAGAAGTATCAAATCGGCAGTGCCCATTCACAGTTAGTTATCAATTAATAAAAAAATCATATAGAGGTTAACGTTAATCTATTAATAGAACATCTCGAGTAGAATTCTTCAGCCTATATGCACGTGTGCCAGACTGCGATATATAAATAATCACCTCGTAAGCTAAAATTTTAAACTATGAATCCCTATTGTACTATTGTACGAGTCGTTGTTGCCATGCAACCCACAACATTCGTTTTGTTTTATGCATAAATTAAAAAAGATAAAGTTACTCTATGACAACTCAAAAGACAACCATTGTCACATTGTCTGTGAGGTTGTATTCAAATTATGTGGTACTATATAAAACCACCTAATTAGATAACACTAATGTACTTAGTCTAAAGAGGCCAGACAGTCTTAAAAAACAAGGCAATTTTGTCAAGCATACGGAACTAAGAATCCATATGTTTGATGTTCGTCTAGAAGTTTTTAGGATTCATCAACTGAAAGATAATTCAAAATAACCCCTAAATTAACGTCTACAATATCCATATTTGTTTTTTTAGGGAACAATATCCATATTTGTCATTATGAAAGATAATTCAAAATAATACTTTAAGTTTCAAAATAATACTTTAAGTTTACCTCTTCCATTATGAAAGATGATCCAAAATAATGCTCTAAATTTATAATTAAACTATCCACCTCTTCCAATATGAAATAAGTACAATAACCGTTGATATCTTTTATAAATTATCCACATCTAGCTACCATTTATGAAAGGTGATGTATACTAACCCCCGTGCATTTAGAATGCCCATATAGGCCATTATGAAAAAATTATAAAATAACTCATTTGAATCAAAGTTTGTCACTATAAAGAATAAATAAAAATATCACTCAATATACATGCAAATACTGATATAATCTATCATAGAAAATATCATGAAAAATAATCCAATAATTAAAAAATAAGTATATGCTATGTTCTATCATGTAGACCAAGCAAACGTGTATATATTTGGACAAATGTATACATTTAGACTTGAAATTTATGTCATATCAATATTTATAATTTAATTTTGAGCATTATATATTTAAAAACAATATTATACACATAAGTTTTTTACTAACAAATTCAACATCTTAAGTACTGCAATGCAAGCTAAAACACCTATTTGTGTCATTATAAGAACTAAAATAGTAGTCTAGGACATAAAGTCCTTTTTAAAATAAATTTAAAAGTGAAAATATTGAATGAAAGATATAATAAGCATTAGAAGTTTAACTTTACATGTGGATAAAAAATTGCAACAACTAAATTAAAAGTTGAAAGCTAAAATATTGGTTCATGATGTTATAGGAAGGGATGCCACAAGAACTTATATAACTTAAGATCAGGTTTCAACTAAATATATATTATGCTAAAGAACGATCAATCCTAGAACTTAACTATACCCACATTTGCGATTGTGTAAAACACCATAGCCCGTGAACCTAAATTTAAATCTAGCTAATTGTCTACCTACTATAACGATAGACAATCTACGTAACTTATTAAATTTGCATCTAAATTAATATTCTGTCATTATTTAAAAACTAAAGATCCCCATGAATCTACAACTAAGTTATATCAGTATCTTCGATTACAAAAAATATTTAACCATGAAGAACATATATGTTTCTATGTGACCAGATTATATTAATATTAATATATTAGAATTTGATACAGTAAACATACATATTGTGTCATCATGTTGATTTTATGTACACATGCATGCATGAGTGGTAAATATATATGTTGTGTTTCAGCAATCATGAATATAATTTTCTTAACAACTCAAATACTAACAAATTATTTATAACTATATTGGTAAGAATGACATACAGTTTATATAAGTTTTCACTTTAGATATTTAAACATTTTAACTAAAACGTTATGTATATTGATAATATAATCCTTCATATAATTTCTTCAGAAATAAATTTAACATCATAAGATGTGGGGGTTAGTGCAAACCACATGGGGGATTACTTTAGTGTAAAAAAAATTATTTGACTTAGATGTTCATATCCTCTTTAGGTTCTTCTACGTCTCACTTCATGCTCAACCATTGATTTTAGGTGATGTGGAAAACGTTTTAAATGTCTGTTTACGCCATTGTAGTACTTAAGAGTATAGTTTACAACATGAAATTGTTATTTTAGAAATTACAAAAGGAAATGTAATCAAATATATAAGAAGAGTTTCAACTTAACTTTAGGATAAAAAACATGTAGTAATTAATAAGAATTAAGAAAATCAAAATTTTAGATTCATAGCATCATAAGATATAAGATGTGGGCTCCAACAAAAGCCACAATACTTTAAGCTAATGTTTCAACTATACATAGGTGTGTCATACAAATTTTAAGGAAAAAACTATGGATATAGATGAAAAAACATACAGATTAGTAATGATATGTTTGTCACAACTAGATAGAGATAACATAGTATCTTTTGTGTCTGTTATGTTAGAAAATGAACAGAGTGAAAAAAACATGTAACTATTATAATTTTTTATTAGTCAGAGGCATTATTAAGCAATAACTAATGCTTATGTTATCTAAGATTATGCTCCGTGCGAGAGCACGGGTTGATGGACTAGTTTCAATATCTATTAAAAACTTGCTTCGTTGGGGGTGAGTCTTATGATGTTTCTAGCTAGTTCAAGCTAAACACTGAGAGTTAAGCTACATTATTTTAGCTTTCTAATAAACTCTAAATTTGATGTGGAACTGGAGCTGGAACCCTATCAAAGGAGAACAGCAGCATAGTTCATAAGTTCAATGCATAATGAGAGCGACTTGGCTAAAAGAGAACCATTTCCTTTCTCTTTGAGCAGCAGCAAAGGTGCCATGTGGCAAGGACAGTTTGGTCGTACACCACCGCAAAGCAGCCGGCCAGACAAGGCTCCATGCTCTTGTCTCCATCCATGTGCGCAGCAGCAGCATCTGCAGCAGAAATATCGCTATTAGACTAGACGCAAGCTTACCAATTATTAATCACTTTCACCCATGTATTAAGCGATCGATAGTGCGGTTGGATACTCTCTCTCAGCACGTACTGCTTTTTTGCTTACTTAATCGCCACTTTGCACTAAGTAGAGAAACGACCTTTGATCCACTTTGAAATTTGGCTTTAGTCCTGGTATTTTTCACGCTCGGGACTAGAGAAATCTTTAGTTCCAGTTGGTAGCTCCAACCGGGACTAAAGGACCCTGCCCAACGGCTACTGCGGCAGCCTTTTGCTGCAGGGGACCTCAACCGGGACTAAAGGTTAACTTTTACTCCCGGTTGGTCCCTCCAACCGAGAGTAAAACTCTACTCCCGGCTGGAGGCTCCGTCCGGGACTAGAAAGTGACATTTAGTCCTGGTTTCTGTCTCCAACCGGGACTAAAGGTCCCCTCCTATATACCCCTTCTTCCTCCTCAAGTCCGAGCCACTTCAAGCTCAGTGTTCTTGCTTCATCGCCGGCCTCTCTTCTTCCTCATCGCCGGTAATCACAAGATTTCTTCGATTCCTCCATCGATTCTTCGGTTCTAAAGGTTACCAACTTTATACTCTCATGTTTCATCAGTAGCATATCTCATTTTGTGGACTAGATATATGTGGTTTTTATGGTGGATTTTTTTTATTTGTAAGCCATTTAAGCACAAAATCACTTTAAAGTTTGCATATTTGGATGAAGAAAGGTTAAAGTAGTTATTCAAAACTAGTATTCAGCTTTCATTTCTAGCATGCATAGCACACTTCATGGTTTAGAGATATAAAGAATTTTAGAGTTTTTTAATTTTATTTGTTTATAAAATGAGAAATTTATATTATATTAAAAATGAGTATAGAGAGTAGATGACAAATGCTTCTGGGTCCTCGACCTCTCATCGGGTTCTAAAGCGACTGAGGCCGGACCTCCCTCTCATTGCATGCGGCAAGTGTGAGGAGAAGATTGTGATGGAGTACCAGGTGAGGAAGAAGTGTCCCAACAAGGGTCGTATCTTTTACAAGTGTTCGGATCGCAATGTGAGTTATTTTGTCGCATTTGATGATTATGGTTAATTTATACTTATTTTCATGATGATTGTGATTAGAGTTCTAATTTTTTGTTTTAATTTCAGTGGGCTGGCACTGGATACACATAAGTTTTTGACTAACAAATTCAACATCTTAAGTACTGCAATGCAAGCTAAAACACCTATTTGTGTCATTATAAGAACTAAAATAGTAGTCTAGGACATAAAGTCCTTTTTAAAATAAATTTAAAAGTGAAAATATTGAATGAAAGATATAATAAGCACTAGAAGTTTAACTTTACATGTGGATAAAAAATTACAACAACTAAATTAAAAGTTGAAAGCTAAAATATTGGTTCATGATGTTATACGAAGGTGTCGGGTTCATAAACCCGGGGTCCCTCGGGGACCGGCTTCCACGCCAAGGCTCGACCCAAGAGTCTAAAGCGACAGGCCAGAAGGGCGGCCCAGTCACAGATCGGAAGGTCTGACCAAAGAGGAACAGCGCCCGAACATCGGCTACTTCGGCCCACCTCTCCGACCGTAGCGTTCGCTTCGACTCCAGCCGCCTCCGGACGGCCTCTCCGATCGGAAGGCCTAGCCAAAAACACCACTTCCGACTCCGACCCCGCGTCTCTGACCCAGGTTCGCAGGAACCCTGCTCACCACTCTTCTCCGACCGGCACACTCAGAGCCGACTGGAGCCATCCGACCGGGGACGCCCGCTCGGTGGGAACCAGAAGACGTGTGGAGAAAAGCAAGGCAAGGCTCACAAGTCAAAACCATTGTACCAGGGACCATACCCTGCACAGAACAGTACTCTACAACCACTCTGACACAAACAATATTGTAGGTGCCGACATCTCCCTCTACAATATTGTAGGGGCCGATAAAACTCCCCTACAGTAAGGCCCTCCACGTGCCTCTGGGCATCGATAGTGGTATGGACGCCAGGATTTACGGTACCAGGTGAACATAGCGAGACTCCTCACATGCCTCTAGGCATCAAACGGTATTTACAGGTACCGACGTCTACCATCCCTGAAAAAGGCAGCATGACCTCCTATATGCATATGATATTCTACAGTGACATCAACAATGTTGTAGGCACCTACCATTATCTTGTACCCATTGGCGTGGGCAAAAAGGCTCGATAGGCGTGGGCAACAAGGCTCGGTAGCATACATACCCTCACCCTCTCACTTGTAAAGCCATCCCCTTTATCTATAAAAGGGGACGCGCCCCCTCCAATAAAGGGAGAGCCCTTCTTGAAGATAACCAACATCGATCGAGTTCTTCAGCTCACAACCATAGAACCGCCGGGTTCGTACCCCAAGCACACGCTTGAACACTTAGCTCATAGCGTAGCTCCTGTCGCTCTTGGCCCTTCCGATCGGAGCCGACCGGACCTCTTGTACACCCCATCTTTCTTCTTCTCGTTTGTAACCCCACTGCAAACTTCGAGCACCTGGGCTCAGAAATAAAGTCACTGACTGACCCAAACTGAACGTAGGGCACATTGCCTGAACTAGTATAAACCCTGTGTCATTGAGTGCTAGGCCACCTCCGATCACAACGTACGACAAAACTACAAATATTCACTAGTTGGTCACTTTCTGCACCGACAGTTGGCGCCGTCCGTGGGGAAGACGTTGTACGTTCAACACTTTTTTGTCATCGGATGGCCCACTTTTCTGCCGCCCTCGCCGTGGCGGGCTCGGGCGATACGATTCGCTTCGGCTCGCTGGAGTTTCCCGCACTCTCACCCGCTAGGATGCGGGTTCCACCCATCTTCGAGCCATCCCAAGCCTTCCTCTTCGGAAGCTAGGACTTCATCGTCGACTGGCTCGGCGTACTACACCTCCGTGAGGAGGCTCACGTCCCGATACCCATTGGAGGAGCGCCCTCCATCAACTCCGGGACGCATGGCTTCGACGACGCAGCATCTACGCTTCTTTCCAAGCAAACTCTCTGCTCAAACCCCGCTATGAGTAATATACACGTTGTTATTTACTTACTATTCTCTATCTTCCGGCAATTACCCGGTGGAACCCTGTTGTCCCCAACGCAACCGTCGTATGACTAGTTCTCCTACGGCCTCACGTCTTCCGCAGACGCATACGCCCAGGGGCTCCGAAGGATGCCCGCGCTGCCCCCTCTCGCATCCGAATTTGTGGGAATGGCGAGCTATGCTCCCACCTATTTCCTTGACCTCATGGATGATGATGGCGAGAGTGACAGCTCCAGCATCGGCGACATGGCTCCTAGCCACCGTCCATCCTGGGAGTGCGCCATGGCGGACCCTCCGAGACACCCACCGGCGGAAGCGGAGTCCTCATGGATTCACACCTCTCTGGACCCTCACGCGGAGACCCCTGAGCTCACACTTGAGCACAGGGAGGAACTACGACAATGGTGGCTGCATCAGCCACCAACTACATCGGCATGCCCGACGCACCACACCACGCCCCACGCGCATAGACCGGCGAGCGACGCCCAGGGGCGCACCCATCAGGTCCAGCACAACACCATTGATAGGGGGAATGATCCCCCGCACTTCGCCTAGGCAAACCAGAACATTGCCGTTGTGGCAATGCTTCTGCGCGGCCTGTTCGAGTCGAACGACCCTCATGAACAGGCGATCCACCAGAACCTCCGGGCACTAGTGGAGACCGCCACCGTTCAACAAGCGGAGTGCTCCATATCACGATGCCGACATGTGTCCTCGCTCTCCGCCAGGGGAACGAGAACACGGCAGATGGGTCGCTCCACCCGATCGCCGCTACAATCGCCAAGTGCAGCATAGGAGGCCGCACCGGCACCTCGACTTGACTCAGCGACCGCTCCGCACCAACCGCCTGTATTCTCGCAGCTCGGACCGAACCGAGACACACGCAGCAGCGACCGGAGTCCCAGCCCTGATGGCCCGGGACAGCGAACCTTCATCCAAAACCCCCAACAAATGCCGCTCCCGCCGTGCTCCAACGGAGGCCGGGGCAAGGGCAAGGCCAAGCGCCGGGATCAGGACGAAGGCCCCTCCATGCAGAGGGGGAAAAAGAATAGAAAGAATCGCCGCCGACCGGCCAACTCCGCGTTGGTTGCCATGGCTGATCATGCGGGCACGCAACCCCAGCAGGGCCCTTCCAGCCACTTCCACGAGCTCATGGAAAGCCCATGCACCAACCACGACTACCCCGTAAAACACCTCTACAAGGACTGTCAGCTCCTCAAGCACCTTCTACAGCAGGTCGACAGGCCGAAGGAAGAAAAAGGCAAGGAAGCAGCAACCAAGAAAGGGGGCGTAGCAGGCTAGGATCTGGACGACTGAAGGACGAAGTGATCCAACCGGACACGTACCGACCGAAGGACGACAACAACGCCCATCTCTCTGAACTACTGGAACAACTAAGTCATTTTTTTCCTAAGCTTCAATCTTACCATTGTTTACTTAGTATATGCTCCTACAAAAGCACCCTGGCCCGAACACTTTTCAGCCCGGGGCGCTCGGGGGCTCCACTAGGGTACACTACTATCATTATGCTTAATGACTACCTCCCTATTTTGTTTACATATGGTGAAATTCCTTCCTACCCAACCAACGAGATAGTTTGTTCCTTAGTTTTGCTTTACGTAGCTTTGCTTTAAAAAACATTCCAACCGATCGCACCCCGCCTTTCCCTACGGTTATGAGTAGCCAAGCCTCACAGGCCACGCCCCGAGCTCCCAAGGTCATAGCTTACGGGACAAATGGGCAGGTACAAGAAAGAAAGAATAAAAAAAATTATGCTAAGGGAAAACTATGGAACGAAAGGGAACAGGCTCCCCCGAACGGAGCAATTCCATCACAGAAAATAAAACCGACGGTAGTCATTAAGCACACAGTAATATTTACACGGGGGCTCCCCCACAAACTTAAACTTCTACCTTCACTAAACTACTTATATTTTACAAGCTATTGGACCGGCCCGGTGGCATCTGCTGTCGGAGCGACCGATGGGGGCGCAGGCTGCTCACTCCCTGGCGACACGACATTCGGCTCGATCGGGGCCAGGGCGACATTCACCTCCGACCTAGGCTCCGCGTTGTCTATAGACTGGGCAGCGTCTTCTCCGTGCATGCTTCTAGCCATATCTTCACGGCGGACGTCCATCACCCACTGGGCAGAGACTTGCTCTGCCACTGACCTTGCATGTGGCAGCAAGCCCTCCCCGATCAACTGGATGTCCTCCATGCTCAAGCCTTCAGCATACCCGCTGCAGATGACGGCGAAGTTCAGGTTTGGATGGTATGTCGCCACCGATGTCAGCACCCCCGATGCCCCATAGAACAGCTCGCTCCTGATAAGGTCCCAAACCACATCCGGGACCTCCACCAGCTGGACTGCAGGAGCGCTAGTGCTGGGCGCCGACCCAAAGACGTCCGAGATGACAAGCTGGGCAACGTTGCGGATCTGGTCAAGATCCCCCTTGAGAGCACGTCGCTCTTCACGGGACTTGGCCAGTTCCTCCGCATTCCGACTGAGGGTCACCTTGATCGTCTTCAGGTTCCGCTCTAGCATCTTCACCTTTTCACCTAGCTCTGAGAGAAGAGTGATAAGCTTAGAAATAGGCTGAAGGAAAAAACCAACAATGAAGAACAGAAAAGGCACGTACCGATGCGGACGTTCTCAAGGATGGAGAGATCCTCTGCCTGTCAGGCCGCCTGCTCGCATAGCCGGGCACTCACGTCCTCCGTACCCATCACCCGGCCTCGGAGCGCGAGCACCTCTTGGTCCGCCTCCAACCGGGCCTTTCACTTCGCCTCTAGGGCCTTCTGTGCTGACTCCAGGGCATTCTATGCTGACACCAAAGCGGCCCGCTCCAGCTCAAGGGCCACCAAGGACTCTCGCAACGCCGCCTCGGTGCTCGCTAGGGATGTCCACAGCCCTGCCTCGGTCTCCGCCTGACGGGCCTTCGCTGCCTCGAGCCCTTGCTCGGTGGCAGTCGCTCGCTCGGCTGCACGCTACCCCTCCATGGCAAGTACCACTACTCGCCTACCTCCTCGAGGAGGTTCTACCACCCGAAAGAACCGAAGCCCGATGGATCGCTTGGCGTGCCAAGACCTTCATTGTGCTCGGTGATGAGCTCTACAAATGGAGTCCGTTAGGGGTACTCATGAAGTGTATCCCCACCAACTAGGGGAGGCAGTCCATGCCGAGATTTGTGGACATCATGTGGCCCCATGGTTGTTGGTTGGAAAAGCCTTTCGCCAAGGTTTTTACTGGCCCACCGCGCCACGAGATGCAAAGGAGGTCATCTGCAAGTGTGAAGGATGCCAGTTCTACGCTCGACAAACACATCTGCCGGCACAGGAACTCCAAACCATCCCCATCACCTGGCCATTCACGGTCTGGGGCCTCGACATGGTGGGACCCCTCAAAAAGGGCCCAGGCGGTTTCACTCACCTACTCGTAGCAGTCGACAAATTCACCAAGTGGATAGAGGCCAAGCCCATCACAAACCTCCGCTCAGAAGAGGCAGTCAAATTCTTCCTCAACATTATCTACCAGTTCGGTGTTCCTAACTGTATCATCACTGACCACGGAACCAACTTCACCGGAAAGAAGTTCCTAGACTTCAATGATGGATACGGCATCAGGATCGACTGGGCCTCAGTCGGACATCCACGAACCAACGGTCAGGTCGAGCGCGCCAATGGCATGGTCCTCCAAAGACTCAAGTCACACATCTTCAACAAACTCAACAAATACGCCGGACGATGGGTGGCAGAGGTCCCAGCAATCTTCTAGAGCCTAAGAACGACCCCGAACCAATCCACAGGGTTCACGCCTTTCTTCCTGGCTTACAGAGCTGAGGCAGTGCTGCCCTCCGACCTTGACCACGGTGCCCCAAGAGTGAAGGCTTTCGATCGCGACCGAGCCACGGAGGCTCAGCAAGACGCAGTCGACCTGCTCGAGGAAGCCCACGAGATGACCGTCATCTGCTCCGCTCGCTATCAGCAAACTCTCCGCAGGTACCATGAAAGAAAGATCAGGAGGAGAATCCTCGAAGTCAGCGACCTCGTACTCCAGAGGACCCAATCAACAAAGGAAAAACACAAACTCTCTCCGCCATGGGATGGACCCTATACGGTGACTGAAGTAATCCGACCGGGCACCTACCGACTGGAGGACAACAACAACAACGCTATCACCAACACTTGGAACATTGAACAGCTACGTCGTTTTTCCCCTAAAATTTGGTATTACCGCTTTTTTAGTCAACACTTACTCCTAAAAAGTGCCCTAGCCTAAATAGTTTTAGCCCAGGTCGCTCGGGGGCTACATAAGGGCATAATACCGAATATTACCTCTGTTTTCATTATCACGTGGTAAACAAATTTTCCCCCAAATGGAAGCACTTTTCCTTTCCTTTAGCTGTCCTACGTAACTTTGTTCTCACTCCTAACCGAATGCACCCCGCCACGACCTACGGCTACGAGTAGCCGAGCCCCACGGGCCATGCCTAGGCTCTTAAAAAAGATGCAGCCTACGGAACTAACGGGTAGGTGCGAAAAAGAAAGGACAAAAACAATAGCTACACCAGGATAAAAACAAGGAACAGATAGTGATACTGTCATAGAGAACAGGGCTAATGTGTTCATTAATACAAAAACTATTCACACAGGGGCTCACCCACGAACGACGAGCGCGGGTCCCTGTCGAACATTTCTGACTGAAGCTCTCCAAACCCCGTCACTCAGGTCATCAAGGTGAGCATGTGTTCATTAATATAAAAACTATTCACACAGGGGCTCACCCACGAACGACAAGCATGGGTCCTGGTCAGACATTTCTGACTGAAGCTCTCCAAACCCCGTCACTCAGGTCATCAAGGTGAGCATGTGTTCATTAATACAAAAACTGTTCACACAAGGGCTCACCCACGATTGATGAGCGTAGGTCCCGATCGGACTTTTCTGACTGAAGCTCTCCGAACCCCGTCACTCAAGCCATCAAGGTGAGCACTACCAACCCCCTCTATTTCCTTACAATCATTTCATACATCCATACGCACATTCATTCCATACGCCCAGGGGCTCGGGAACTAAGCATCGCACGTGCAGCGAAATGCATCACAACGTTCTGTGTTGCATCACGAAGTGGCAGTTGCCTCATTCAACTTGAGCAACCAACAGAGCCAGGGGAGAAAAACGTAGATGAGCCCCGTGCGGCCCTCGCCTGATCTGGCAGACCGGGTCATCTCAACCTTCTTGTTTGATCCTGAACCTCTCGCCAAACCCACCGAATCTCCATTGAGGGGAGGCCATTAGGCCACCCGGGTCGGTCTCCGGAACGACCTGAGCATCTGCCGGGTTGTAGGTAAAGGAGTAGTGGAATGTCACAAGAGGGCTATGCCGACCCTGTCATGAACGATGGACCCAGATTCCACTCAATCACACCCGTTAGCGAACTCATCGAGTGCGTCACTCGAGCCCGAGCGATCGGGACAAGCGACAAAACTCAGCCCCCCCGGTTGTGAGGAACCGAGGATGGAGTAACGCACACAACTCACACCGAACACTACTAAGGCCCAATAGGGCTCGGGGGCTTAAGACAAAAAGCCTGGGACTGCGACCTCGAACTCACCCCTTCTGACTGCACTCCAAAAACCTAGGTTTGCGACCCTGATCTTGCCCCATCCGGCTATGCTTCTGACTACGCTCCAAAAACCTGGGTTTGTGACCCCGATCTCGCCCCATCTAGCTACGCTTCCGACTGCGCTCCAAAAAACTGGGTAGTGAGACTCCAACATCGACCGAGCGCCAACTGTTGGTGCAGAAAGTGACCAACTAGTGAATATTTGTAGTTTTGCCATATGTTGTGATCGGAGGTGGCCTAGCACTCAATGACACAGGGTTTATACTGGTTCAGGCAACGTGCCCTACGTCCAGTTTGGGTCGGTCAGTGACTTTATTCCTGAGCCTAGGTGCTCGAAGTTTGCAGTGGGGTTACAAACGAGAAGGAAGAAGAAGGGGTGTATAGGAGGTCCGGTCGGAAGGGCCAAGAGCGACAGGAGCAACGCTATGAGTAAGTGTTCATGTATAAATCCTGTGCATAAAGTGACCAACTAGTGAATATTTGTAGTTTTGCCATACGTTGTGATTGGAGGTGGCCTAGCACTCAATGACATAGGATTTATACTGGTTCAGGCAATGTGCCCTATGTCCAGTTTGGGTCGGTTAGTGACTTTATTCGTGAGCCTAGGTGCTCGAAGTTTGCTATGGGGTTACAAATGAGAAGGAGGAAGAAGGGGTGTACAGGAGGTCCGGTCAGCTCCGGTCAGAAGGGCCGGGAGCGATGGGAGCTGCGCTATGAGTAAGTGTTCAAGTGTGTGCTTGGAGTCCGAACCCGGTGGTTCTATGGTCGTGAGCTAGTGAACTTGATCGGTGCTTGTTATCTTCAAGAAGGGCTCTCCCTTTGTTGGAGGGGGCGCGTCCCCTTTTATAGATAAAGGGGATGGCTTTACAAGTAAGAGGGTGAGGCTATGAGTAGCCGAGCTCCGCGGGCCATGCCCAGGCTCTTAAAAAAGCTATAGCCTACGGAACTAATGGGCAGGTGCGAAAAAGAAAGGACAAAAACAATAGCTATGCCAGGATAAAAACAAGGAACAGATAGTGATCCTGTCATAGAGAACAGGACTGATGTGTTCATTAATACAAAAACTATTCACACAGGGGCTCACCCACGAACGACGAGCGCGGGTCCTAGTCGAATATTTCCAACTGAAGCTCTCCAAACCCCGTCACTCAGGTCATCAAGGTGAGCATGTGTTCATTAATACAAAAATTGTTCACACAGGGGCTCACCCACGAACGACGAGCGTGGGTCCCGGTCGAACATTTTTGACTGAAGCTCTCCAAACCTCGTCACTCATGTCATCAAGGTGAGCATGTATTCATTAATACAAAAACTGTTCACACAAGGGCTCACCCATGATTGACGAACGTAGGTCCCGATCAGACTTTTCCGACTGAAGCTCTCCGAACCCCGTCACTCAAGCCATCAAGGTGAGCACTACCAACCCCCTCTATTTCCTTACAATCATTTCATACATCCATACGCGCATTCATTCCATACGCCTGAACCTCCCGGACGATTTGGGCCCTAAACCGCCCGGGGGCTCGGGAACTAAGCATCGCACGTGCAGCGAAATGCATCACAACGTTCCGTGTTGCATCACAAAGCGGCGGTTGCCTCATTCGACATGAGCAACCAACAGAGCCAGGGGAGAAAAACATAGATGAGCCCCGTGTGGCCCTCGTTCGGTCTGGCAGACCGGGTCATCTCAACGTTCTCGTTTGATTCTGAACATCTCGCCAAACTCACAGAATCTCCATTGAGGGGAGGCCGTTAGGCCACCCAGGTCGGTCTCCGGAATGACCCAGGCATCTGTCGGGTTGCTGGTAAAGGAGTAGTGGAATGTCATAAGAGGGCTATGCCAACCCCGTCACGAATGACGGACCCGGATTTCACTCGATCACACCTGTTAGCGAACTCACCGAGGGCATCACTTGAGCCCGAGCGATTGGGACAAGCGACAAAACTTAGCCCCTTCGGTTATGAGGAACCGAGGATGGGGTAACGCACACAACTCACACCGAACCCTACTAAGGCCCAACAGGGCTCGAGGGCTCAAGACAAAAAGCCTGCGACTGCGACCCGAAACTCACCCCTTCCGACTACGCTCCAAAAACCTAGGTTTCCGACCCCGATCTCACCCCATCCGGCTATGCTTCCGACTGCGCTCCAAAAACCTGGGTTTGCGACCCTAATCTCACCCCATCCGGCTA
Source organism: Miscanthus floridulus (assembly GCF_019320115.1). Lineage (NCBI taxonomy): Eukaryota > Viridiplantae > Streptophyta > Magnoliopsida > Poales > Poaceae > Miscanthus > Miscanthus floridulus. Next base: position 58,455,106 of record NC_089589.1, on the reverse strand, counting down.
CGCTTCCGACTACGCTCCAAAAAACCTAGGTTTGCGACCCCGATCTCACCCCATCCGGCTACGCTTACGACTGCACTCTAAAAACCTTGGTTTGCGACCCCGATCTCGCCCCATTCGGCTACGCTTCTGACTGCGCTCCAAACATCCGAGTCTATGACCCCAATCTCGCCCCATGACTCCGACTCGCTCGATCCCATGACGCGCATCGACGCCAGCATCAGTGAGCTCTGTCTTGTCCAAGACTAACTCCCTCGCTCGATCCCATGGTGCGTATCGACGCTAGGATCAGTAAGCTCTATCTCGTCCAAAACATGACTTCGACTCGCTTGATCCCACGGCGCGCATCAACGCTAGCATCAGTGAGCTCTGTCTCATCCAAGACTGACTCCCTCGCTCGATCCCATGGCGCGCATCGACACCAGGATCAGTGAGCTCTGTCTCATCCAAAACACGACTCTGACTCACTCGATCCCACGGCGCGCATCGACGCCAGCATCAGTGAGCTCTGTCTTGTCCAAGACTGACTCCCTCGCTCGATCCCACAGCGCGCATTGACGCCTAGATTAGTGAGCTCTGTCTCGTCCAAAACATGACTCCAACTCGCTCAATCCCATAGCGTGCATCGACGCCAGCATCAGTGAGCTCTGTCTCATCTAAGACTGACTCCCTCGCTCGATCCCACAACGCGCATCGATGCCAGCATCAGTGAGCTCTGTCTCATCCAAGACTGACTCCCTTGCTCGATCCCATGGTGCGCATTGATGCCAGGATCAGTGAGCTCTGTCTCGTCCAAAACATGACTCTGACTCGCTCGATCCCACAGTGCGCATCGACGCCAGCATCAGTGAGCTCTGTCTCATCCAAGACTGACTCCCTCACTCGATCCCACGGCGCGCATCGATGCCAAGATTAGTGAGCTCTGTCTCGTCCAAACTATGACTCAGACTCGCTCGATCCCATGGCACGCATGGACGCCAGGATCAGTGAGCTCTATCTCATCCAAAACTAACTGCCCCACCTGATCCCACGGCGCGCATCGACGCCAAGATCGGTGAGCTCTGTCTCGTCCAAAATTAACTGCCTCACCCGATCCCACGATGCGCATCGACGCTAGGATCAGTGAGCTCTGTCTCATCCAAGACTAACTGCCTCACCCGATCCCACAGCGCGCATCGACGCTAGGATCAGTGAGCTCCACCTCGTCCAAAACTAACTGCCTCACACGATCCCACGCCGCGCATCGACACCAGGACCAGTGAAGCTCTGTCTCGTCCAAAACCCATGACTGACTCCCTCGCTCGACCCACGGCGTGCACCGACGCTAGGATCCACAAGCTCCCTCTCACCCAATCTCTCAAAACAACTAAAAACCGCCTTGGCTGCACAACGACGCCTTGGTCGACAAAACTCCGTCTCAAAACGAAAAAACTCCCCCACTGACAACACAGGAAACCCCCAAACGGTTCTGCCTGAACCGCCCGGGGGCTCGGGGGCTACACCCGTGGGTGCGCTCGCGCGCACCCACCGGCAAGATAAAAATCCCCTGGACGATTCTACCCGAATCACCCGAGGGCTCCTGTCGTGTTCATAAACCTGGGGTCCCTCAGGGACTGGCTTCCACGCCAAGGCTCAACCTAAGAGTCTAAAGTGATAGGATGGAAGGGTGGCCCAATCACCGACCGGAAGGTCTGGCCGAAGAGGAACAACGCCCGCTCATCGGCTACTTCGGCACACCTCTCCGACCAGAGCGTTCGCTTTGACTCCAGCCGCCTCCGGACGGCCTCTCCGATTGGAAGGCCTGGCCCAAAACACCACTTCCGACTTTGACCCCGCGTCTTCGACCCGAGTTCACAGGAACCCTGCTCACCGCTCTTCTTTGACCGGCACACTCAGAGCCAACTGGAGCCATCCAACTGGGGACGCCAGCTCGGTGGGAACTAGAAGACGTGCGGAGAAAAGCAAGGCAAGGCTCACAAGTCAAAACCACTATACCAGGGACCATACCCTGCATAGAACAGTACTCTACAGCCACCCTGACACATACAATATTATAGGCGTCGACATCTCCCTCTACAGTATTGTAGGGGCCGCTAAAACTCTCCTACGGTAAGGCCCTCCACATGCCTCTGGGCATCGATAGCGGTATGGGCGCTAGGATTTACCGTACCGGGTGAACATAGCGAGACTCCTCACATGCCTCTAGCCATCAAACAGTATTTGTAGGTACCGACGTCTACCATCCCTGAAAAAGGTAGCACGACCTCCCGTATGTATCTGACATTCTATAGTGACATCAATAGTGTTGTAGGCGCCTACCATTATCTTGTACCCGTCGGCGTGGGCAACAAGGCTCGGTAGACATGGGCAATAAGGCTCGGTAGCATACGTACCCTCACCCTCTCACTTGTAAAGCCATCCCCTTTATCTATAAAAGGGGCCGCGCCCCCTCCAACAAAGGGAGAGCCCTTCTTGAAGATAACCAACATCGATCAAGTTCATCAGCTCACAACCACAGAACCGCCGGGTTCGTACCCCAAGTACACGCTTGAACACTTAGCTCATAGCGTAGCTCCTGTCGCTCTTGACCCTTCCGACCGGAGCCGACCGGACCTCTTATACACCCCATCTTTCTTCTTCTCGTTTGTAACCCTACTACAAACTTCAAGCACCTAGGCTGAGGAATAAAGTCACTGACCGACCCAAACTGGACGTAGGACACGTTGCCTGAACCAGTATAAACCCTGTGTCATTGAGTGCTAGACCACCTCCGATCACAACGTACGGCAAAACAACAAATATTCACTAGTTGGTCACTTTCTGCACCGACAGAAGGGATGACACAAGAACTTATATAACTTAAGATCAGGTTTCAACTAAATATATATTATGCTAAAGAACGATCAATCCTAGAACTTAACTATACCCACATTTGCGATTGTGTAAAACACCATAGCCCGTGAACCTAAATTTAAATCTATCTAATTGTCTACCTACTATAACGATAGACAATCTACCATAACTTATTAAATTTGCATCTAAATTAACATTCTGTCATTATTTAAAAACTAAAGATCCCCATGAATCTACAACTAAGTTATATCAGCATCTTCGATTACAAAAAATATTTAACCATGAAGAACATATATGTTTCTATGTGACCAGATTATATTAATATTAATATATTAGAATTTGATACAGTAAACATACATATTGTGTCATCATGTAGATTTTATGTACACATGCATGCATGAGTGGTAAATATATATGTTGTGTTTCAGCAATCATGAATATAATTTTCTTAACAACTCAAATACTAACAAATTATTTATAACTATATTGGTAAGAATGACATATAATTTATATAAGTTTTCACTTTAGATATTTAAACATTTTAACTAAAATGTTATGTATATTGATAATATAATCCTTCATATAATTTCTTCAGAAATAAATTTAACATCATAAGAAGTGGGGGTTAGTGCAAACCACATGTGGGATTACTTTAGTGTAAAAAACATTATTTGACTTAGATGTTCATATCCTCTTTAGGTTCTTCTACGTCTCACTTCATGCTCAACCATTGATTTTAGGTGATGTGGAAAACGTTTTAAATGTCTGTTTACACCATTGTAGTACTTAAGAGTATAGTTTACGACATGAAATTGTTATTTTAGAAATTACAAAAGGAAATGTAATCAAATATATAAGAAGAGTTTCAACTTAACTTTAGGATAAAAAACATGTAGTAATTAATAAGAATTAAGAAAATCAAAATTTTAGATTCATAGCATCATAAGATATAAGATGTGGGCTCCAACAAAAGCCACAATATTTTAAGCTAATGTTTCAAGTAAATACATAGGTGTGTCATACAAATTTTAAGGAAAAAACTATGGATATAGATGAAAAAACATACAGATTAGTAATGATATGTTTGTCACAACTAGATAGAGATAACATAGTATCTTTTGTGTCTGTTATGTTAGAAAATGAACAGAGTGAAAAAAATGTAACTATTATAATTTTTTATTAGTCAGAGGCATTATTAAGCAATAACTAATTCTTATGTTATCTAAGATTATGCTCCGTGCGAGAGCACGGATTGATGGACTAGTTTCAATCAAATTGGGAGAAAAAAACACTTGATTTTTGGTGTTATGGTTTTCCACTCCCCTCAGGTATTTTTGTTAAAAATGGTCGGCTGAAGGCTAGAGCGTTATAGTACATCTGGGGTGTGCGCTGTGATGTTATTGTTATAATGGTTACATCACAAATATTTGTTGAAGGTCGAGCAATAAACGCCTCATTTTAGCTGAATGAAATTAAGGAAAACTAACAGATGAAGTTAGGGAATGTGGTCTTCGGATCATTGTATGTATGGAAGAAGTCCAAACGACCTACCTTTACCTTTGTACAGCAAATGTGACTTTTAAGACCTGTGGTAGATTCTAAGGTGAGACCATATTTTTCTGAAAATTTCTTACAATGACTAGGGAGAGCCATGCAAACAAAGGGGAGATAAGAAAACATGGAACACAACCATGAAGATTTGAACTGGCAAGTCCCCTAGCTAGGTGATCAGTTTGAGTCTTAACCACTAAATAAATTCAAACTTCAACTTGACTAGAATATTGAATGGAATAACGAGAATTTTGTAAATTTGGAAATAATTCCACCATTAAATGCATCCTTTAGCTAACTAGAGGTTTGTATTGTTGTGTCGCCTGGACCACAACATATGTATGTTCCCTTAGTGCGTCCTCAACGGTGCCAGCTACGTAGTTAGCTGATGCAAAGGTGAGAGACAAAAATAAAGACTATTTTATATATTATTATTTTTATGTATTATTGTATCTACATGTTTCTCTCTTAGTTTTTTTGACTAGCTATTTATTCATCGTTAATGACTACTCTCTCTTTTACTTTTTTTTTTCTGTCCACGTCAGAATAGCTAGCTATTGGGACGCCCTTATCATGGACCCACACTCCACATTCCAATCATTTACTACTCCTAGTCCAAGCACAGAGCCACACTAGTTAAAAATTCACAGGCAGCACAAACTCAGAGCATAGAGGCACAGACAGATATATAAAGAGATCACCAGCCCTCCTAGTGAACCACACACACACATCAACATCTCAAGCTACGATTTCTGCTGCAAGACCCGCCAGGGACCATCTCACCAACCACAGCCCCAAGACGGGAGGAGGCACCACCCCTCCGCCAGAGAAGCGCCGCGCGCGGCCGCAGAAAGCCATGAAGAAGCCTTCCGCTCTCCTCCGTTCCTTCTCCTCGCACCTCTCGACGCGACTAGCGCCGTCGTCGTCGCCGGCGGTGGCGCCGTGGCCGCCGGTCCGGACAGCGTACGACCGCTGGCTCGCCGCCGAGCTCGATGAGCTCCGCGCCGACCCGCTGACAACGCCGTGCACCAGCGCCGCGTGGCTCGGCCGCGCGCTCGGCCTCGCCGCCGCCGCGCAGAGGCGCCTCGTCGCGTCGTCGGCGTCGGAGACGGCCGCCACCGGGCCCGCTGGCACCGGCACCATCGGCATTGACCGGAAGACCGTCGACGAGTGCGTCGAGGACACCGCGGAGCTGCTCGACGCGTGCGCGGGGTTCCGGGACCGACTGGACATGCTGAGGACCTACGCCACCGCCACGCGCGTCGCGCTCCACCGGCTCGAGGGCGGCCACGGCGGCGGCGAGACTGCCGCGCGCCGCGCCGCGGCGGCGTTCGCGGAGTGCGAGGCCGTGGAGCGCCGGTGCGGCGCCGAGCTCGCCAAGTGCGGCTCCAGCCTCCGCAAGCTCGGCGAGAGGGCGCTGCTGCACGCGAAGCATCATCCGTCCGGTGCTCCCGGCGCGCGCGCTCTGGCGTTGCTCGCCGTCGGCGCGCTGGGCTCGGCGCTGGCGTTCCGCCCGCGCCGCGCGGTGTCCGGCGTCGTCTCCAGCCACGCCGCCGGCGGCGGAGGCGGAGGCGGCAAGGCTGTGGTGGCGCAGTGGGAGTGCGCGCTCCAGGAGGTGCAGAGGCACGTCAGGGAGGAGTACGACCGGCGGAGGAAGGACGGCGTGCCGTGCATGGCCGAGCTCGACGCCGCGATGGCCGCCGGCCGGGCAGTGAGATGCGCCGTGGCCGGTGGCCGGCGGTGCTGCCCGGAGACCGTCGCGGCCGCTGCGAGGAGTCGGTGCGACGAGCTGGAGGAGACGGTGGCGGTGCTCGAGGAAAAGCTCGACGAGCTGCGTAGGGAGTTGATCGCAGTAAGGATGGTGCTCATGGAGTGGGCTCAGAGAGCAAGAGGCCATGAACTGCTTAGGCTCCCTAGGATTTGAGACGAAAGAAAAAAAACAGAAAAAAATGTAGTGCAGAACTTGATGTACATAAGCATTTTAATAGAAATTTTTTATCTCATCTTTTGGCTAAACCGTCTGAGCAGATTGAAAAGTGGGAATACGTGTGACAAAAAAAGGGGAAATCCTTCCATTTCGCTAATCTGGCATTAATACAATTTTCTAATAAAAAGGTAAATTGTCTACTTGGACAATAATACTATGTCGGTCCATGATGAAATTCTCTTGCAAATTTTCCTTTTTCAAAATTCTATCTCGATTTCTCGATGTTATGCAAACGAAAAACAATAATTCAGTTCATCACAAGCAAAAAAATCCCCACATCCAGTGAATCGCTATAACCTGATTATCTTATACAGGTGGGTGATATTGGTCCGTGTGTGGCGTCTGTTGACTGTGTGTGGGAAGGATTTTGATGTATTTTAAAAATTTAAATGTGTTTCTCTACCCAAATTAGGTGCTCATTTCGAATGTACCATGAACCATGGTGTTGATCACAGTTAACGTAAAAAGGAACATGTGGCGGTATGACCCCGGTGTCCACGAGACAAGACATGGATCGTATTCTTAGAGCTGGCTCAGCCCACAAAATCAAGACGTGCACGACACTGGTCGACGTACACCACAAGATATTGTTTAGTATCAAATATGATATTTTTCTTGTAACCCTACCCCTCCAGAATATATAAGGAGACGCAGGGGTCATCTACATGGTAATCCAGATCAATACAATACACCAAAGACACATGACGTAGGGTATTACGTTGATCAGACGGCCCGAATCTGTCTAAATCGTTGTCTCTACGCCTTGTGTCACCATCCGGTTCCTATCACGCGCACCTCCACCGATCAATCTACCTTCGTGGGATACCCCTTGGAGGACTGTCGAGCATCTTTTGTCGACAGTTGGTTACTCCTCGGTGCTCGGATTCTTCGTGCTCGGGGACTAAGTGGACACACTTCACCCTCACTTCACCTTGCGGACATCGCCATCTACGCCGGGGACTCTTCGGTGCTCGGACATCGCCAGCTACGCCGGGGACTCCTCGGTGCTCGGACATCGCCCGCTACGTCGGGGACTCCTCGGTGCTGCTCGGACGTCGCCAGCTACGCGGGGGACTCTCTTGATGGTTGGATCTTGCTATGCCTCATCGGTGTGCTATCAAGCTACTCCATGTTGTTTGGATCAGGGTGCTGATCTTGGGCAGCACGTCTGGGGTCTTGATACGCGCATGTCAGACGACGTCGGTAAGCTTTCAGACTTCTTTTTCTTTGACCCTACTATAAGATTCATTCTTCATCTTCCAATAGGCTCGGGGACTAAGTGGGCACACTTCACCTTGCGGTGAATGTGCGCTTTTCAATTCAGGGCTCCGCCCGTGGACTGGTTGCCTGCTCGGCCGGTCTTCTGCCTTTCTTCTACTTTCTGACCCTGGCATCACGTGACTACGTCACCTACTGTTAGTCTCGGGGACTAGCTGTGGGGGTATACCCCCGGTATCCACAAGACAAGACATGGGCCGCACCCTCAGAGGTGGTTCAGCCCACAAGATCAAGGCGTGCACGGCACTGGTCGACATGCACCGCAAGATATTGTTTAGTACCAAATATGATACTTTCCTTGTAACCCTACCCCTCCAGAGTATATAAGGGGAGGCATGGGTCATCTACATGGTCATCCAGATCAATACAATACACCAAAGACACATGACGTAGGATATTACGTTGATCAGACGGCCCGGACCTGTCTAAATCGTTGTCTCTACGCTTTGTGTCACCATCCGGTTCCTATCACGCGCACCTCCACCGATCAATCTACCTTCGTGGGATACCCCTCGAAGGACTGCTGAGCATCTTTTGTCGACAGAACATGATATGAATAAAATTTATTTATTTTTTAAAAAGTTGACAAATGTACTTTTGCAACAATCCAAATACAATATTCTTTAAAAAATGCAAAAGGTTAATCTTGTTGTAGAAACTGTTGAACATTCCTATCAAAATATTGTTGAATATTTCAATATATGAGGTTTCTAGAAATGTTGTTTCACCTTTATACTGAAAAGTGACCTTTTACGAACTGTTGAAATTTTGAATTGTCAAATGCCGATGGAGGGCAAACCCCTTCCAAAAAAAGCTCAAAAATCAATCAATTATAATTGACGAAGTTTAGAGGAATAAACAAGAAGTTGTGCCAGATTACACGATTTTGGGCTGCGCTGGCCCGAGTGACACCATGCTCCTGGTTGAGCTGCTCCCACATGCCCACATATATAGACGGCCTCAGTTGAACTTGCTCGGCCCATGCACACCTAGTGGAAACCAAAGAAAAAAGTCCTCCTGACCCCCCTTAATTATGGGATAGTTTCATTTATCTCCAACTAGAAAACCGGATGTTTGCTCTCGTTAAACTATTGAAACTGTCCGATTCCTTCCTGAACGGTTTTGGAAGCGGTTTTGACTGACATGACACCACATTAGCCGTCCTATGTAGCGCCATGTCAGCCACGAGGGAGATAAATTGGACTTTTGTGATAGTTCAGAGAAATCAATAATAATTTATAAAAAAGTTGTAAAAATATAATTTTTTAAAAAGTATCAAAATATTTTCTAAAATCAATATGCATTTTTAAGTCCTAAAATATTATTTAAAGTTGGAAAATTCATGAAAAATCTGTTTTAATTCAAAAAAAATGAAACTAGTTTCATATTTTTCCTAAAATCATTCTCTATGTTTTTTAGAATTGGGAACCATAATATAGAGCATGATTTTAGGAAACGCATGAGGTCTGACATCCCGAGCTGTCCAAATTGCCTTTGATCATGAGCTCCCAACGCATGCACATAACTAAGACAATGGCAATGAACAAGGAACCATTTCGCTAACCGACATTAATACAACTTTTTTATAAATAGGTAAACTATTTACTTGGATAATAATACTATGTCAGTCCATGAAGAAATTATCTTGCTAATATTCCTTTTTCAAAATTCTATCTCGATGCTAAGCAAACGGATATATATAATTCAGTTCCTCACAAATAAAAAAAAAATCCCCACATCAAGTGAATCGCTATAACCTGATTTTCTTATACAGGTGGGTGCCATTGGTCAGTGGTCACTAACTAGCAGGTTGTGGCATCTGTTGACTGTGTGTAGGAAAGATTTTGATGTATTTTAAAATTTGAAATGTGTTTTTCGACCCAAACTAAGTGCTCATTTCGAATGTAATCATGAACCATGGTGGTGTTTCTGACAGTCAACGCAAAAAAAGGAACATGATATGAATAAATTTTATCTACGTTTTGGAAATTTGACAAATGTACTTTTGCAACAATCCAAATACAATATTTTAAAAAAGCAAACTGTTAATCATGTTGTCAGAAACTGTTGGATATTACTGTCAAAATATTGTTGAATATTTCAATGTATGAGGTTTTTACAAATATTGTGTCACCTTTATACTGAAAAGGTGACATTTTACAAATTGTTGAAATTTTAAATTGTCAAGTGCCGGTGGAAGGCAAACCCCTTGAACAAAAAAAAAAATATCGACCAATTATAAAAAAAAAAAGAACAAGGTTTATCCAAAAAAAAAAGAGAACGCATGCCAGATCACACGGTTTTGGGCTCCTCTGGGCCGAGTGAGACCATATGATGCTCCCGTGGTTGAGCTGGCCCCCAGCCCCCCACAGGCCCTCGACCGCCGCCGGCGTCATGCAGCTGTTCAACGCCGGGATAGTGTGCTTCTGTCCAAGGTGTTCATCGGCGGCTGCACGCTGCTGGATGGATTTTCCTCAACGCATACATTGGGTAAAATATGCGTGAAAATTGTTTTCAGATTTTCATTCTATATATGCATGAGATATACAACTTTCTAGTTTTAAGTTTTTTCATTTTAGGTCACTAAGATGCTTAAAAAGTAATATAAATTTCGGTAACATAATAATCACGTACTATCGCTTGTCGTATCAGAAACTAATATTTTTTATGGTGTCAAATGAAGATACTTTTTATACTAAAGTTGTAGCCTCAATGAGATCTACAACTTTATAGTTTTGAATGTTTACATTTTATGCTGTTAAGAAAGCTCGAGAAAATAATACAAAGTTTCACTAGCATATTAATTGTGCACCCGGGCTTATCGCCCTCATGAAAATTATATTTTTCTTGAAAGGTGTCAAATAAAGATACTTTTTATATGAAAGTTGTAGCTACGGATGAGATCTACAAGTTTTTATTTTTGAAGTTCTTCACTTGAGTTTGTTAAAATACTTAAGAAAATAATACAAAATTTAAGGGATATACTAATCGCGTTCCAAAGCTTATCTTTTTTTTAGAAAAAAGCCATATATTTCTTATTTCATGTCACATAAAAATATTTTTTAAATGAAAGATGTATCTTATCGAGAGCTACACTTTTCATATAAAATGTGTATTTATTCAACATTACATGGAAAGATATTTCTTTTTCTAAAAATATAAGCTTGGGTACCCTTGTGGCACCACAACGTTATTTTTTTTACGACAGCCGGACTGACGCGATAAAAAAGATCAGATCTGTAAATATTGAATAAAAAGGATTAAAATATAAAAAACATCCACTGGCCGCCCGCGTCCCCACCCCGCGAGTCTTGGCTCCTTTAGAAATTGTTTCTAAGTTCCAAACACCATTGGTTTTCATTGATTTCATTTCATCTTCCATGGCTTCAAGCCACTTGGATGAGTGAGCGCTTCTCATGGCTTCTTCAAAAGAGGTGGGATCACCCTCCATTGGAAATTCCTCACATTCATAAACTTCGTAGTCATCAGAAATGGCTGATCTCCTGATTCTTTGAGACCTTCTAGGGGCCTCGTTAGATGACGCTTGTTCTACATTAGGCTCTTGTTGCTCTCACTCATGTGTGACAACGGGTTCTAGGGGATCCTGAAGGATGGGTTCCTCATGCTCATTCATTATTGCCATAGGAGAACTAACAATAGGTGTTGTTACTACAGTGTCTTGCACTGTTGGTACAGCAACAACAAGCAGCGTGAAGAATGGCTCCTGATCCATAGGAGTGGGCACGTATACCCGCTTCTCTTCAAAACTAATTTCTCGCGCTACCATGCTCCTCCTGATCATATCATCCTCCAAGAAGACAACATGTCTAGTTTCTATAAACTTCGTTTGTCTGTCAAGACAATAGAAGCGATAACCTTTTGACTTTTCTGGATAGCCAATTAAATGACAACTGACTGTCTTGGAGTCTAGCTTTCCTATGTTTGGGTTAAAAACTTTTGCCTCAGCTGGACAACCCCACACACATAAATAGTTAAGTGAGGGTTCCTTTCCTATCAACAATTTATACAGTGTTTTGGGCACCGACTTGCTTGGCACTCGATTAAGAATATGAATGGCCGTTTTTAACGCCTCCATCCATAAACTTATCGGTAAAGAAGAGTAACTTATTATGCTTCTCACCAAATCCATTAAGGTACGGTTGCGTCTTTCAGCTACTCCATTCTACTAAGGCTCGCCCGGTGTAGAATACTGGGCTACTATGCCATTTTTTTGTAAGAACCTTGCAAAAGGTCCAGAAACTTGGCCATATGGGGTGTGTCGACTATAGTACTCTCCCCCACGGTTGGACCTTACTACCTTAGTCTTTAAATTGTGCTGATTTTCTACTTCAGCCTTGAATATCTTAAATTTATCCAATGCTTTCGATCTTTCCTTAATTGGATAAATATAGCCAAAACGAGAATAGTCATTTGTGAATGTTATAAATGAATCATAACCATCCACACTCTTCATAGGAAAAGGACCGCAGATGTCTATGTGAACTATTTCTAAAATTCATGCGCTTCGTTTGGCATCTTTCTTTATTTTCTTAACATACTTTCCTTTTATGCAATCAATGCATTGCTCTAAATCTGAAAATTCTAAAGGCGGAAGTATTGATTTCTTAATCATTCGCTCTATTCTCCCCCTCGAAATATGGCCTAAACAACAGTGCCATAATTTCAAAGATACATCATGCACTCTCTTCCGCTTATTTGTTGCATTCATAGACGAGAAAGCATTCTCATTCTCAGTGCTCACATCATTCACATTCTCAGAAAGTGATAATAAATAAAGTTTGTCTTGTCGGAAGGCAAGACCAACACACTTATTATTAATCACAATCCTACATTTGCCATTACCAAAATGACAATCATATCCATCATAATCTAATCTTGAAACACTTATCAAGTTTCTACGCAAAGAGGGTACATAAAGAATATCTAAAAGTTGTAGTCTAAAACTATCATTTAATTCTACAGATAGATCTCCAATGGCTTCAACTTTAGCTTCAACTTCATTTGCAACTTGTATTCTTCTTTCTCCTCTTTGTAGGGTCCTTCTCGTACGAAATCCCTGTAATGAATTTACAATATAAACAGTTGCACCTGAATCAATCCACCTAAATAGTTACAACTTTAATTCTTCTTTCTCCTCTTTGCAGTTGTCCCATTTCTTGCGTTCGAGATCAAACTTCATCCGCACTTCTGCATAATCTTGCTGCCAAGCAGTGAAATCAGCATCAGTCTCATTATCTTCCCTCATCGGGTCCACTGGCTCAGTCGGACATGGGGAGGTAAGCGCTAGGTCATTTTCAAACAACGCAAGTGCTAGTTCATACTTCTCTCGCCATACCCTGTAGTTGCCCCCTTCAAGAGGCGGTATGTGCGAGATAAAAGCCATTGGGTTGAGTCCTGAAAAACACCGTCAGAGATAGTGAGAAAAATTTGACATCATAATTGCATGGTTTAATTTAACGTTTGTCAAAATTAAAACATACAACATTCTTATACACTAATTCTACATCACCGTTGGGTAAAAGTAGAATTAATGCATGGAAAACTTATGAATAAACATTATAATATCGCTATTATCAATGTTGGTCAGAAAAATAACAATATTATAATTTACTAACTAAAAATGACTACTCTTTAAATTAAATTCTCCCATTGGTTCGAATTTAATTAGAAGATGATAAACTTTAACTTGCAGCGGAAACATGAAAAATTATATACCTACTTTTTAGAAGCATTTAACTATGCTAATCTACTCTCTGAAAAATTATCCCATTGGTTCAAATTTTGACAAAGATTAAAACTAGACAAAAAAAATCATCAAAATTTGCATATGAAAATGAATGAAACAATAACTCAGTGTTTACTGTTCATATAGTCCAGCCCGTTGAAATAGCAAAATCTGGTCCGGCCTGCACTGTTCTCGCGCGCGCTGTGCCTTCCCAGGCCACAACCTAGGCCTGGGCCAGCAAAGCCACCCGCCGTGCGCGCCCACCTGGGCCGAATCTAGGTCTAGCGAATCATAGCTGTTGATCACGATCGGACGACCGGGCGACGTTTGCGCGAGAACAAAACCACCACCACAGCATGGGCGCCCAAAACCCTAACTCATTCTCGCCTCCCTCCGTATCCTCTCCTCAGCGCAATCGAAAGAGAAAGAGAGAGAGCAACGCAGCAGCGCCACCGCCGGTCCCCTTGCCGGTGCGCGCGCCATAGGCTGAGCACGCCATCGTCGAGTGGTCTAGGCGACGGTGCCATCATCCCCCATACGCATTGCGGTGGGCTTGCCCTTAACCCTAGATCTTACTGGCGTCGCTGTGGGTCCCCTCGCCGGAGCGCGCGGTCCCCAATGGGTGAGCACGGCGCCATCGAGCGGTCCTATGACAGTGCCCTCGGTGGGGGCTCGCGCGGATGATGGCGAGCTCGGCTCAGCTTATCCCCGCACGCCGACGAGGCAGCGATGAGTTCCTTCCCAAGTGACGGCGGGATTCAACCCACGCGACGGCGGTGGTGACACGCGACGGAGAGCCCAGGTAGGTTCTCCCCTCCTTCGTCCTTACTGTAGGGTTAGGGCTAGGGTTTCGGGTACTATTCTTCTTCCCCGAATTGTCTACGCGGGTTAGGGTTAGGGTTAGGGTTTGAGTTCCTTTTCAAAACCCTCTGCTTAGATCTGAATCGGGTCTCTCACCTCCTTCTAATTGCTGCTATTCAGTTTTCTTACCCCGAGAAGCTAGATCTATGCCTAGTTAGGCTCTGATACCATTGATAGAATAAAACAGGATCACTAGCCATAGATCTAGCATACAAAACTGACATTTGGGATAAATAGCAAGTCCTAGAAGGTATACTAGTATGGGATTAATAGATAGAGTGAGATAGAGAGGGGGTTGAGGAGGTGCAAACCATCGGCCGCCTTCGTAGAAGATGAGTTGGCCATGGGGTTGCTGATGGTGGCGTGGGGAAGCCCGGCGGCGAAGACGCTGTCATGGTGGTGACGGTGCAGAGGCGACAGTGGCCGGTGGCGGTCTTTCCATCGCTGGCAGCACGCCCTCTTAGATCGGTTAGAGTTTAGGGACTGTAGGTGGGGCGTCTGGCGGCTCAGGTGAACCTCGTGTCTTCTGCCCCGGTCCCCACCTCCCTTTTTATGGCGCTGTACTGAAAGCATCTAGGCCCCTAGTTGGATTTCGGTGATTAATGTCAATACAATATTACTATGACTAACGTGTGTTTTGCAGAGGCAATTAAGTTAGGTCATGGTAATGGAGATCGATTGGGCAATCGAGGTGGTCATGCCCCTACGATGGAAATCATTTCGGTTTTCAAAGGATTGACGACAAGGTTAAGGATGACTAGTTCTAAGTGTCGATTGGAGTTGGAGAGACACTTAGAGTAGTTTAGGACTTTGTTTTTCCTTTGGCTGTACTATTAAGGGGGGTATGAACGGGTAGCTTGACCTAGTTGAGTCTAGTGAGTTAGGTGTGGTGCACACTTGTTGAAACTAGCTCTAGGTAGCTCCTATGAATGCCTAAGATCCTTTGGAGCAAACTTCATTCACATATGTTCGAGAGTTGGAAGTGAATGGAGGGTCAAATGCTGACCAGACGCTGGCTCCGGTGTGACCGGACGCTGGCAGCAGGGTCAGGTCAGTTCATTTGATCAGCAGACTGCGTTCGGTGCGACCGGACGCTGGAGAGGTCAAGTGACCGGACGCTGAGAGGCAGCGTCCGGTCGACTCTAGTAAGGTTTCAGAGAAGGGAATCTGTGACAGGACGCGTCCGGTCAATACTGACCGGACCCTGAGGGTTCAGCGTCCGGTCGACTCCAGTAAGCATCTAGTGAGGGTTTCATGCGACCGGACGCGTCCGGTCAGTGGCGACCGGACCCTGCCAGCGTCCTATCAACACATTTCCACTGGTTCGCGGGTTGAACTGACCGGAGTGTCCGGTCAACACGACCAGAGCGTCCGGTCACCCTGTAGAAGCTCATAACGGTTCGTTTTTCAGGCTGCCTTATAAATAGAAGCTCCACTCGTGTGTGGAGTCACTTTTGCTCATTCCAACAGCTGAGAAACATGTTTGTGAGTGCCAAGAAGAGCAAGGTCCTAGTGAGGTGATTGAGATTTGAGAATCCAAGAGAGTAGCCTCATTAGTGAATCAAGAGTAGCAAAGTGTGCATCCATCTTCTCATTAGGCTTCACGTGGTCAAGTGAGAGTTCGTGCTTGTTACTCTTGGTGATCGCCATCACCTAGACGGCTTGGTGGTGATTGGGAGCTTGGTGATCACCCGGCGGAGCGTGTGGGTGACCCAACTCAAGTTGTGAGCGGCTTTGGGTGATTCGCCGCAATGGAGTGTCGAAGAATCAACCCGTAGAGAGCACTTGATCCTTGCGCAGATCAAGAGGGAGCTACACCCTTGCGTGGGTGCTCCAACGAGGACTAGTGGGGAGTGGCAACTCTCCGATACCTCAGCAAAACATAGCCGTGTTCCTCTCTCTCTCTATTTACTTTGAGCATTTACTTTGAGTATTTACTTTGAGCAATTCAATACTTGTTTTTACGTCCATAGAATTGCATGCTAGAGTAAGTTTGGAACATAGGTTGCAAGTCCGTTGTGCGTTAGTTTGATAGAAACACTTTTCTAGGCACAAGAGATTAATTGGGCTATCCGTATGATTTGATTATTGCAAGAGAATTTAGAATTAGCCCAATTCACCCCCCCTCTTGGGCATCTTGATCCTTTCAATTGGTATTAGAGCCTTGTGCTCACGTTTTAAGCTTAATCGCTTTGAGCAAGATGTCTCACGGGGATGGACCTCCTCCTATCTTTGAGGGAGATGACTTTCCATATTGGAAAATCCACATGGAGGTGTACTTAGAAGCTCTAGACGTTGGTATTCTTAGAGTCACCTCTCAAGGCTTCCCAAAACCTCGGGATGCTACTAACCTACAAGGCGATGAGATTAACTATGAAAAATGGAATGCAAAGGCTCAAAACGCCATCTTTAGAGGCCTTTGTAAAGATGTGTTTAACCGTACAAGGAACCACAAAGATGCCCATGCACTATGGTCGGACGTTTGTGCGCTCCATGAGGGAACCAAGAGTGAGCATGAGGAACGCTATCATCTTGTGATTAAAAAGCTAAATTCTTTTGAGATGCTTCCCAAAGAAAGTGCTAATGAGATGTATTCTCGTTTAAATGTTCTTGTAGAGGAAGTCAATAGGCTTGGACTTACTCAAATGTCATCATCCGACGTTATGAGAAAGATCTTGAGTGTCCTCCCCATTGACAAATATGGGCACATTGTGACCGTGCTACATCAAGGTGAGCTTTCTGCTGCTACACCGACACAAATCTTGGGAAAGATCAATGCTCATGAAATGTACATGTACATCATGCCACAAGATGGCTCATCCTCTACAAAGAAGAAAGAGAAGGACTTAGCATTTAAAGCTAGCCAAGATAAGGGCAAAGCAAGACTTGAGTATGAGAGCTCAAGTGATGAAGATGATGAAGAAAGTCTTGCTCTCATGGTGAAGAAGACCGCCAAGATGCTAAAGAAGCTAAACAAGAGTGGCATCAAGTTTGACGGCAAGAAGAAGAAGTTCTTCACTAGCTCAAGAAGAAAGCCAATCTCAGAGATGGATTGCTACAATTGTGGTGAACTTGGCCATCTAGCTCATCAATGTACAAAGCCCAAGAAAGATAAGTTCAAGAACAAGAACAAGGGCAAGAAAGATGACTCAAGCAATGAAGAGGAAGATGAGAAGAAAAAGAACAAGCCATACAAGAAGAGAGATGGCAAAAGAGGGACTTCTACAAGAAGAAGAAGGGTGGAAAGGCCTACATTGTCGGTGATTGGCTCACGGACATTGATTCATCAAGTGGATCATCCGATGATGATAGTGACAATGAGAAGGTGGCCGCCATTGCTATTGATCTTGCATCTTCACCACCACCATCACCATCATCCTCTACACACCTATGCCTTATGGCCAAGGGTGAACGCAAGGTAACTAAGAGTGATGATAGTAGTGATGATGAGCAAGCTAGTGATGATGATAGCGAGAGCGATGATGATTCACCTACATATGATGATCTTGTCAAAATACTAAGAAAATACACTAAGATCATTAGAAAGAGTAGAGCTACAAATGAAAAACTTGATGCTAAAAATGATTCACTCTTAGCTAAGTGTGATACATTGGAAAAGGCTAACGATGAGCTTAGAGAAACTAATGATGCTACATCATCCAAACTCAAGGAGCTCAAATCTTCTAAGAAAGAGCTTAAGGATAAACATGATAAACTTGAGTGGGTGCACAATGAGCTCATCACTAGTCACAACAAGCTAAAGGATGAATATACAACTCTAAAGATCAATTATGATACTCTTGTTATTGCTCAAGAATTCTTATCAAATGAGCCACATGATGCTACTAACCATGTTGTTAAGATTGATATAGCTACCTCATGTGATGATTTAATTGATGAGAGCATTGAGCATGAATCTAGTAGCAAAGGCAAGCAAGTGGTTGAGTGCAATGACTATGATGAGTATGTCAAGCTCAAGAGTGATAATGAGAAGCTCATGAAAGATCTTGAAGAGATGAAGAGCAACAACATCATTGTACTAGAAACTCTTGATCATGACAAAGAGTTGATCCTTGAGAATGAGAAGCTCAAAGAAGAAAACAAGAAGCTCAAGGAAGAGAAGAAAGATGATGCTCTAAAGGAAGAAAATAAGAAGCTTAAGTTGGAGAAAGAGCATCTCAAGATTGGGTTGAGCAAGTTTGCTAGAGGCAAGCACCTCCAAAGTGAGCTACTTATGAACACCGTCATGAAGATGGATAGAAGTGGCATTGGATATGTGGCAAGTGTAGAGAAGAAGAAGGCTTAAGCTCAACAACAACAATCAAATCCAAAGTCAAAATCAAAGAGATGTTTTGAGTGTGGACAAGAAGGCCACTTTGCTCATGAGTGTCAAACTCCACCGCCACAACCCTTGCCCAAGCATGCTAGACCCTTTGCTTTCAATGCTCACTACATGCTTAGAAAAGATTCTAGTGGAAAGATGAAAGTCATGTTCTTAGGACCCCCTAACAAGAGTAGGCCTAAGAAGATTTGGGTGGCTAAGTCACTTGTTGAGAAGGTGAAGGGCCCTCAACAAGTTTGGATTCCTAAAGCTTGAATCTCTTGTGTGTAGGTGAACTACAAGACCGGTGGAAGTCATTGGGTTATTGATAGTGGTTGCACTCAACATATGACCGGTGATCCTCGTATGTTCACCTCACTAGATGAATAGGTAGATGGACAAGAGAAAATAACATTTGGAGATAATTCAAAGGGCAAGGTTAAAGGATTGAGCAAAGTGGCAATATCAAATGATCATTCCATCTCCAATATGCTCTATGTTGCTTCATTGAGCTTCAACTTGCTATCCGTTGGGCAATTGTGTGATCTTGGCTTCCAATGCTTGTTCACTGAGAAGGAGGTTGTTGTATCCAAG
Source organism: Miscanthus floridulus (assembly GCF_019320115.1). Classification (NCBI taxonomy): domain Eukaryota; kingdom Viridiplantae; phylum Streptophyta; class Magnoliopsida; order Poales; family Poaceae; genus Miscanthus; species Miscanthus floridulus. The sequence goes on along the minus strand of NC_089589.1, from coordinate 58,435,918 downwards.
GTAGATGACAATCAAGTGATATTCAATGGATTTAGATACAACAACTTATATCTAGTTGACTTCACCTCCGAAGATACAAATTTGAAGACTTGCCTATTCACCAAAACAACACTTGGGTGGCTATGGCATAGAAGACTTGCTCATGTTGGGATGAGCTCACTCAAGAAGCTTATGAAGAATGATTTGGTGAGAGGGTTGAAGGATGTGAAGTTTGAGAAGGACAAGCTTTGTAGTGCATATCAAGCCAGCAAGCAAGTTGCAAACACTCATCCAACTAAAGCTTTTATGTCAACCACAAGAGTGCTAGAACTCCTACACATGGATTTATTTGGACCAACAACATACAAGAGTTTGGGAGAAAATCTCTATTGTCTTGTGATTGTGGATGACTATTCAAGGTATACATGGGTGTTCTTCCTTCATGACAAATCCAAAGTTGCATCTTGCTTCAAGAAGTTTGCCAAGAGAGTTCAAAATGAATTTGATGTTAAGCTCAAGAAGATTAGAAGTGACAATGGTAAAGAATTTGACAACACAAACATTGAAGCCTATTGTGATGAAGTTGGAATCAAACATGAAGTCTCCGCAACTTATACTCCTCAACAAAATGGTGTAGTTGAGAGGAAGAATCGGACTTTGATCACTCTTGCAAGGACAATGTTAGATGAGTACAACACCCCCCAAGTTCTATGGGCGGAAGCAATCAACACCGCATGTTATGCATCCAACTGCCTATTCTTTCAAAAGTTCCTTGGCAAGACACCTTATGAGTTGCTCAATGGGAAGAAGTCGGACGTCTCATTCTTTAGGGTGTTTGGTTGCAAATGCTACATCTACAAGAAGCAGCAACACCTAGGGAAGTTCCAAAGACGTTGTGATATAGGTTTTCTTGTTGGTTACTCATTGAAGTCCAAAGCATATAGAGTATTTAATCATGCCATCGGCTTGGTTGAAGAAACATATGATGTGGAATTTGATGAATCTAATGGCTCCCAAGGAGCACATGAGAATCTTGATGATGTAGGTGCTGAACCATTGAGGGAGGTTATGAAGAATATTCTAGTGGGAGACATCAAGCCAAAAGATGATGAAGATGATGTACAAATCATTGATCAACCTTCTTCATCAAGTGTACCACAAGATGGTGAAAAAGATGGGAGAGTAGAAAATGAAGATACTCATATCTCCCATAAGAAAATGGTGGTTCAAGCACAAGATGTTGATGCTCCACAACCTCCTCCTCAAGTGGTCAATAGAAGAAATACACCTCTCCTACAAGATCATCCACAAGATCTCATCATAGGGAGTCCATCAAAGGGTGTAATGACTTGATCTCAAAAACTTACTTCATTTATTGCTCATCACTCTTTTGTCTCTTGCTATGAGCCTACCAAGGTAGAAGAAGCTCTTAAAGATCTAGATTGGATCAATGCCGTGCATGAAGAGTTGAACAACTTCACTTGCAATGAAGTTTGGACACTTGAAGAGCGACCAAAAGGTGTAAGAGTCATTGGAACAAAGTGAGTGTTCCACAACAAGCAAGATGATCAAGGTGTTGTTGTGAGGAACAAGGCAAGACTAGTTGCAAAGGGGTTCTCTCAAGTTAAAGGTTTGGATTTTGGAGAGACCTTTGCACCGGTTGCAAGATTAGAAGCCATCCGTATCCTTCTTGCATATGCATCACATCATGAAATGAAACTATATCAAATGGATGTGAAAAGTGTTTTTTTAAATGGCTTTATTAATGAACTAGTCTATGTTGATCAACCTCCTGGGTTTGAAGACCCTAGATATCCTAATCATGTTTATAGGTTGTTCAAGGCACTATATGGGCTTAAGCAAGCCCCAAGAGCTTGGTATGAGCGCCTTCAGGACTTCCTCATTGAGAAGGGCTTCACCATTGGGAAGGTCGACACCACACTATTCACCAAGAAGCTTGATGGGCATATCTTCATTTGTCAAGTATATGTTGATGATATCATCTTTGGATCATCAAATGAAGACTCATGCAAAGAATTTGGTGAATTGATGTCGAAGGAGTTCGAGATGTCAATGATTGGTGAGCTTACATTCTTTCTTGGTTTTCAAGTCAAGCAAATGAAAGAAGGCATCTTCATCTCTCAAGAGAAATACACAAAAGATCTTCTCAAGAGATTCAAGATGGATGAATGTAAGCCAATCAAGACACCAATGCCTACCAATGGACATCTCGACCTAGATGAGGGAGGTAACCCGATTGATCAAACTCTCTACCGTTCAATGATTGGTAGTTTGTTATATTTGACCGCATCTAGGCCCGACATCATGTTTAGTGTGTGTATGTGTGCTAGATTTCAAGCTAGTCCTAAGGAAACACATTTAATTATCGTAAAAAGAATCCTTAGGTATCTTAAGCACACACCAAACATTGGCCTTTGGTATCCCAAAGGAGCTTTATTTGAATTAATTGGCTATTCCAATTTGGATTACGCCGGATGTAAAGTTGATAGAAAAACAACATCCAGAGGGTGCCATTTGCTTGGTAGATCACTTGTGTCTTGGTCCTCCAAGACACAAAATAGTGTGGCTTTGTCCACCGCCGAAGCGGAATACATTGCCGCGGGTGCCTGTTGTGCACAAATTTTATACATGAAACAAACTTTGCTAGACTATGGTGTAGTTCTAGAAAAGGTACCTCTTTTGTGCGATAATGAAAGTGCGGTAAAACTTGCAAATAATCCGGTTCAACACTCTCGCACCAAGCACATAGATATCCGCCATCACTTTCTAAGAGATCATGTTGCTAAAAATAATATATCACTAGAAGGTGTAAGAACAGAAGATCAATTAGTGGATATCTTCACTAAACCGCTAGATGAGGCTACATTTTGTAGATTGCGAAATGAGCTCAATGTACTTGATTTTAGTAACTTCACTAAAAATTGAGCTTGTGTTGTCCCTTGCATTCATTGTAATATACAACATGTTTAATCTTTGACAATGCATATAGGGCTTGTCTAACATGGTTAAGATAACCGCCGAAAAGCATGTGAAGAAGCTTAACCTTGGATCAAACTTGACAAGCAACTAGATTTACTTATATAGTATTGCATATACATGGATGTTGTTTTGTCGTTCTGTTCCATTTGCCCTCTTATTGCCTATTTTCTTAAAAAGAATTATAGCCTAAGGCAAAATATTTTGAAAAATATGAGGGTTTGAGAGAGGTCACTCACATCTGTCCCAATTGGTGTTTATTTGGATCTTATTCAAGTTGGGATTTGATTGGGAACAGGCAGCGCGAAGGAAATTTGAAGATTTGCTGGAAAAGGTGCACCGGACGCTGCACTGGACGCTGCTGTCCAGCTTCCGGTCAGTTCACAGGAGGTGAACTGCTACTGAAGGAGTGACCGGACGGTGCGTTTGTGCGTCCGGTCAAGAAGGGATCCAGCGTCCGGTCGTTTGGAGAAGGAACTGGCTGTACTGACCGGACCCTGCCTGCGTCCGGTCATGGACCACCGGACGCGTCCGGTCCTGATTCTAGAGGAATTGGACCTCTCTGGAATCAACCAGACGCTGGGTGGTAGCGTTCGGTCGCTACCACTGGAGCGTCCGGTCAGTGGATCTCGCGCGGTTTCAGATCTCTTCCTCGTTTCCTTCTCTATTACGCGTGGGGCCCTCTTTTAACCGCAGCCCTCCCGTGCACTCTTGGTCTATTCCACGCCGCCATCACCGAGCTCTAGCCCTAATCGCCGTGATCGCCATAGTCGCCACCTCCACGCCAGCCGTGCCGTAGCCGCTGCAGCCCTCCCATGCCTGAGAGCCGCACCGCCGCAGCCGCCGTCTCCAAGCCGTCGCTGTCCCGCACCTCTGACTCCGCACAGCCGTGTCTACGCTGAACCGCCACGCCAACCCTAGCTCGCGCGCCACTGAGCAGTGCCACTGCCTCACTCGCCGTCGACCACCAGCGCTGCTTCCGAGCTTTGTTGTGCCCCGGTGTGACCTATGTCGTCGACTCACAACCGTTGTGCCGTCGATTTTGCCGGACCGCCGATTCATCGAAGTGCTTTGCAACCTAACCCTAGATCCAGCCGGTTTTGAGGGTTCCCCTGCGTGACATCTTTTCTTTTCCTAGATCGCTGATCGTCAACGAGTCAGTGCCGTTGAGGTTCTTGTGGCAGTTGGCAGTCAACTCGAAGCCAAGCTCGCGAGTAAGGATCGAGGCCAAGCCTCGAGAGTGTCAGTTTGACAGTTGATCTTCATCAGCGGCAGTTCATCCTCTTGTCAGATCAGATGGCTCGCACCAAGAATGTTGGTGGTGGTCCGGGTGATGATGATCGGAGGCCCTCGCCTCGCCAGCCTGCAGGACCAAAAGGCAAAGCAACAAAGCAGACGACATCCAAGAAGTGCAAGTACCCCGACACAAAGACAACGAGAGCAGCTACAGTAGCTGAGGCCGTAGAGCGTGCTGAGAGAGGTGGTGCCCACAGTGGAGTTGTCATAGCAGATCAGTTGGCACCAGATGCACAGGGCATACTGAGGGAGATCGAGCGACTTCATGGTAGTCCACCTGGGACTGTCATGATGGCAGGACGTCGTCTAGCTATTGAGGAGCCTCAGCGTCAGGGGGAGTCTCAGCAGGAGTCACAGTAGCAGCCCCCACCAGTAGAGCCTCAGCTAGCTCAGGACACTCAGGACACTCAGGAGGGCCAGCAGGCCAAGGAGACCGAGCCGGCACCCTAGCTTCGCCGCTCTGGTCGTACCAGTGCTACTATTCCAGTGAGGCCAGCTACACAACGTAGGGGTTCACGCCCTCCGCCCAGACCACAGGGTTCGCCTCTAGTGGTACACCTTGACTTGAGGGCCACCATAGCCAGACAGGTTCGCTAGCTGAGGTTTATTGAGTTCGATGCGTGGTTCCCTCCGAGGAGGGATGAGAGAGCGGCAGAGGGGTTCTACACACCGCTCCAAGAGGACTTCTACAACGCATATCTGAACAGTGGGGCAGTGTTCAGATCTCAGAGGGTCTACAGTTTAGAGTCTATTGTGGCAGCAGCCGGAGAGCACATCCGCCCCTACTTATCATATTTGCCGAGGCTCGCAGATCTGATTGGCCGGACAGGAGTATATGTACCATCTTGGGTTCGGCAGTTTTATGCTTCACTCTACGTTGATCCGCATCACAACTTCATTCACTTTGCATTCAACGGCAGAGATTACAGGGTGATGAGTTTTAGGGCTCGGGAGATACTAAGGCTACAGGATCAGCCTATCAAGTTGCATGAGGTATGCTATGGACAGCAGGAGCCTCCCAAGCGTCCTCATGGAGGGATGGTGCCCCCTATAGATCTGGTGCGACATTGCTTCAAGGAGCCCTTTGGTGAGGGGTCGAGTAGGAACCCTAGTGACTTGACTCCTTCAGCGCGAGTGCTAGAGGCCATTATCAGGAGGACACTGCTTCCCAGGTTGGGATATAGGGAGGGTCTGACTCGCTTACAGCTCTGGCTCCTCAATGCCCTGATGCAGCAGACCATGTTTGATATTTGGGACCTCTTTCTATCAGAGATGGAGGATACTATTGCTGAGGGCTTCAAGGGTCACAGGCAGCTTATGTATGCACATTGGATCACTTTCCTGACGCTTCAGTCAGTGCAGGTTCAGACCCCTGAGATGGTCGCAGAGTATAGAGGTGCCACCACAGAGTTTCCATCATATAACATGGCATAGAGGATCAGGAACAGCACTCCACAGGCACCCGCTCAGCCCAGTCGTCGTCCAGATGTTCCCGAGTTAGCAGCTCAGTAGGACGAGATCATTAGAGGCATTGCTGCTACAGAGGAGGAGCAGCTTGAGGCATAGCAGGGGATGACCGAGTCTAGTGATAGCTCAGATGATGACTATCAGCCGATACCTCAGATGCCTCCACGCAGACATGATGCAGAGGCTAGCAGTTCTAGCTCAGCACCACCCACACCGCAGACGGACCCTGCATTGATTGCCATTCTTGAGCGGATGCAGCGGGAGCAGGCACGATAGGCTCTGGAGACAGCTCCAACTTTGCACAGTTTCAGGCTCGTCAGGATGAGTTCCAGCGGCAGCAGCAACTCCTTCAGCACCAACAGTTACTTATGCAGCAATAGCTCATGGGATTTATGCAGCATGTCGTCACAGCACTTGGGCCCCCACAGCCATAGCCTTCACCCCAGCTTGCTCCGCCTGCCACCACTTCGACGACTCCAGCAGTACAGCCCAGTGGGCTTCAGAGTCAGGGACAGCCGCTAGCTCCATTTGCTTCACCTACAGTTTAGGTGTCCCAGTGGTTGTCCTCACCAGTGGTAGCCCCGCAGTTCACGCCTTTTTAGACGGGCTTCACACCAGAGAAGTCATCCTCACTTTTTGTGCCTGACACGTCAGTCTCTAGGAGTCTTGGAACATCTTTCAGCGAGTTGACCGGCATGCCTACACCACCTCATATGCATACCGCCGGTCCCTCTACAGCAGCTCCAGCTATCATGACTACTCAGAGGCTCCCCTCGTCTATCGCCTCGTCAGATCCTATGATAGACGTCCTTGCAGCATCACAGGCAGCACCTGCCCCAGCTCAGACCCAGACCGCTTCAACGACACTTCTTGCCATAGAGGGTCAGTTAGTTCAGAGCTCAGGGTCAGATGATGATGGCGCCCAGTTTCATCTTGCTCCACGTACTTCAGCGTCCGGCTCGTCCGCTGTAGCCCCACCGACCGATCCCTAGGTTTTGGTGTTTGATGCCAAAGGGGGAGAGGGTTCGAGTATGTAGACTCAGGGGGAGCGACATTTAGGGGGAGCTAGTTTTATAGTATTAGCTTATTATATACATTTGGAGTTTTAGTTGTGTGATACACTATTACTATTATACATTCGTGTGTTACTTTCATGCATACTTTTATATCTATGTGATAGTGATATCTACGTGATTGTGATATATGACATGTGTGTTTTCTACTTTGCATTATTTATATGTCATATCACTTGTATTATGCTCATTTGCCTTTGCTTCCGTGTTTATACTCCGATGCAAATGAGCTTTGTTACTTGTACTCATGCTTAATTCATATCCTTTGAGTATATTGTGTTGGCTTGGGTCAGATAAGCTTGCCTAACTCTTTTGTTCTTATTGACAAAAGCTTATATGAACCAAGCCCGTCAAAAACCTCACTCTTTTACATACTCGAGGTGGTATTGTCATCAATCACCAAAAAGGGGAGATTGAAAGCATCTAGGCCCCTAGTTGGATTTCGGTGATTAATATCAATACAATATTACTATGACTAACGTGTGTTTTGCAAAGGCAATTAAGTTAGGTCATGGTAATGGAGATTGATTGGGCAATCGAGGTGGTCATGCCCCTACGATGGAAATCGTTTCGGTTTTCAAAGGATTGACGACAAGGTTAAGGATGACTAGTTCTAAGTGTCGATTGAAGTTGGAGAGACACTTAGAGTAGTTTAGGACTTTGTTTTTCCTTTGGTCGTACTATTAAGGGGGTATGAACGGGTAGCTTAACCTAGTTGAGTCTAGTGAGTTAGGTATGGTGCACACTTGTTGAAACTAGCTCTAGGTAGCTCCTATGAATGCCTAAGATCCTTTGGAGCAAACTTCATTCACATATGTTCGAGAGTTGGAAGTGAATGGAGGGTCAAATGCTGACCGGACGCTGGCTCCGATGTGACCGGACGCTGGCCGTAGGGTCCGGTCAGTTCATTTGATCAGCAGACTGCGTTCGGTGCGACCGGACGCTGGAGAGGTCAAGTGACCGGACGCTGAGAGGCAGCGTCCGGTCGACTCCAGTAAGGTTCCAGAGAAGGGAATCTGTGACCGGACGCGTCTGGTCAATACTGACCGGACTCTAAGGGTTCAGCGTCCGGTCGAGTCCAGTAAGCATCCAATGAGGGTTTCATACGACCGGACGCGTCCGGTCAGTGGTGACCGGACCCTGCCAGCCTCCTGTCAACACATTTCCACTGGTTCACGGGTTGAACTGACCGGAGCGTCCGGTCAACACGACCGGAGCGTCCGGTCACCCCGCAGAAGCTCATAACGGTTCGTTTTTCAGGCTGGCTTATAAATAGAAGCTCCACTCGTGTGTGGAGTCACTTTTGCTCATTCCAACAGCTGAGAAACACGTTTGTGAGTGCCAAGAAGAGCAAGGTCCTAGTGAAGTGATTGAGATTTGAGAATCCAAGAGAGTAGCCTCATTAGTGAATCAAGAGTAGCAAAGTGTGCATCCATCTTCTCATTAGGCTTCGCGTGGTCAAGTGAGAGTTCGTGCTTGTTACTCTTGGTGATCGCCATCACCTAGACGGCTTGGTGGTGATTGGGAGCTTGGTGATCACCCGGCGGAGCGTGTGGGTGACCAACTCAAGTTGTGAGCGGCTTTGGGTGATTCGCCGTGACAGAGTGTCGAAGAATCAACCCGTAGAGAGCACTTGATCCTTGCGCGGATCAAGGGGGAGCTACACCCTTGCGCGGGTGCTCCAACGAGGACTAGTGTGGAGTGGCGACTCTCGGATACCTCGACAAAACATCGCCGCGTTCCTCTCTCTCTATTTACTTTGAGCATTTACTTTGAGCATTTACTTTGAGTATTTACTTTGAGCAATTCAATACTTGTTTTTACATCCATAGAATTGCATGCTAGAGTAAGTTTGGAACATAGGTTGCAAGTCCGTTGTGCGTTAGTTTGATAGAAACACTTTTCTAGGCACAAGGGGTTAATTGGGCTATCCGTAGGATTTGATTATTGCAAGAGAATTTAGAATTAGCCCAATTCAACCCCCTCTTGGGCATCTTGATCCTTTCATGTACGACGGGGGCCCACCAACCATGGAACGGTTAAACGTCCTCAATCAGGGCACGGTTCCAGTGACCTAATTGACCGTTAGACCAATTGGTGGAGATCATCTAACAGCTGAGTGGCGGCCATGGTTGGTGGCTTTGGTGGTGGCGTGGTGCACTGGTGCCGGTGCTTGCTTGTGGTATCTTGTGCCACTACAAGCCGTCTATATAAAGACGCCTTGTGGTGTTCTGGTTAGGTGAACAATTAGTTTTCTACATAGCTGGATATACGCTAATTCATATCTAGAATCATGCAATTTATAAGTTAACTAAATAAGCCAAAGTCCAGATCCACCTAACCTTTGCAATTAAATGTCCCTGGTAAATTTAGCATTAAACGAATATGACCAAGAGTGGAATGGATTGAAACCACGTATATGGTCGATAATTTTTTTACCAGCGTCCTAAAACACGAGTATTTTTTGGCACCCACATTTTTAGCTTTGCCAAAAAGACAGTTGCCATATGATGTTAACACCCAAATTTAACAAATTTATTACTCTATCTATTTCAAATTATAAGTCATTTTAACTTCTCTAGATACATAACATTTGCTATGTGCTTAGGTATATGTCATATCTAGATACATAATAAAATCTATGTATATAGAAAAGATTGAATGACTTAATTTCAATTTAGAATTGATGGAGTAGTATTTAATATATATATATATATATAGAGAGAGAGAGAACTACTACCCTATAGCTGGCTACAAAATAACTTATTCTATAGTCACTTTGAGTTACGATAATTACTATGTTAATTTACGAGATTATACTAACTTTTTACTAAGTGATTTATTATAACGTTATGGTAAATATCCCCATATGTTATAGTAACCTAACTATCATAAATATATATTGACATTATCGTAAATTAGTATATAAAATTATCGTAAATGGAGGTGGCTACAGAATAATTTATTTTGTAGCTGGCTACTGAATATACTCTCCCTATATATATATATATATATAGAGAGAGAGAGAGAGAGAGAGAGAGAGAGAGAGAGATGCCACGTCAAAGTAGATCAGCGTAGGTAGGGTCAAATATACTTTATCAAAAAAAAGTTATAGGCATAATTTTGTTAAAAAATCATTTCTAAAAAAAACTGCAATTAAAATCTCAAATTCGCTTTAATCTTATAAGTTTTATAGAAAATTTGTTTTCTCTTAAAATATTAAACCAATTTTAGATTTTTCCTAAAGTTATTCTTTATGTTTGGCGTCTAGTTTGGAACTATTTGAATTATATATAATCTTCTTTTAGTGTTTATTTGCTAGTGCCAGCTCCCGTGTTATTTTTGTAATGGTAGGTGTTAATGGTTGTGTCATATATCTATACAATAAATCCAAAAAAAATACAATCACCCATCCTGAGTCTAGGACTCAAACCCTAGATGACATGTTCAAACATAAGGAACAGAACAATTTTTTTTTTGTTAATTTAGTTCCATATCATTCTCATGTGTCAACTATTTGCTAATAGACCAAACCTCACCAAACAAAATTCATTTGCATGTTTGTAAATAAGAAACTGAAAACATTGTGTGTGATAAACGGTGTTTCTTTGTAACATGGGGGTATCTAGTTGGTGGGGCCTGTCTAAGTCAGCAGCAATCAAGTAGCTAGATTGTTCATTACTTGCACAAATAAACCATAAAATCCAATAGTCATATGTATCTTCTATTGTCAGTTGTCACATGTATCCATTCTAAATAGGGTCATGCACGAGGTGATTATAAGACACTTGTATTGTCGTCGAAGTCACTTGAACTCTCATGTACTTTGGATCATCGACGTAGACTTATTATAGCAGAAAATAAGGACATCTACTTGCAAATAAACAGCAAAGGGAGACCATATAAGATTCAAATAATTCTAATTTGGTAGCACTGGATAGAGCATGATTTTTATGAAAAAAAATGAAACTAGTTTCAAATTCTGAGCAATAACTAATTTTTTCCCCTAAAAAACTAATTTTCTATGAATTTTCTAATAGTAAACCAGATTTAAGATTTTAATTGCATACATTTTTCTAAAAAAATGGATAATTTTTTAAAAATATTTGTATACTTTTTTTAATAAAATGTAGTGCGATTTAACCCCATCATGCCTCATGTGCCATAGTGTCAGCGCATCTGCCACTAGGGTTAGCATGTGTTTGGTTTCGTGAGAGACTCGAATAGGATGGTTTTGTCCTTTTTCTTTTGAGATGAGATGTTCTTTGTGTTTTGTTTAAGGATGGGATTATGGATTATGATATATGCGTATGCTTTGAGATTACCTCCTCTCTTTTTTCACATTTTTCCATTACCTTTTTCATATATATATATATATATATATATATATATAGGGAGAGGCTATTCAGCAGCCGCTACAAAATAAGTTATTCTGTAGCCACCTCTATTTACCATAATTTTATATACTAATTTACTATAATGTCAATACATATTTACGATAGTTGGGTTACTATAACACATGGGGATATTTACCATAACGTTATATTAAACCACTTAGTAAGGAGTTACTATAATCTCGTAAATTAACATAGTAATTATCGTAACTCAAAGTGGCTACAGAATAAGTTATTCTGTAGCCAGCTACAGGATAGTAGTTCTATATATATATATATATATATATATATATATATATATATATATATATATATATATATATATATATATATATATATATATATATATATATATATATATATATATATATATATATATATATATCCTTTCATTCAGGTAAAATTAACCACGTTCTTCCGCCACGGCCCAAGTTCGGCCTTAACGTTTTTCTCTCTCTGGTGATGCCGGTGCCGTGTGGGCCCTACGTCATGTTCTTCAGCCGCAGGTGGTCTGCGCCTCCTGCCCTCCTCTTGCCGCGCAGGTCGATCGCAGTCGATCCCCAACGGTCGGCCTGCTCGTTGACGATAGCCATTTGTTGGTGCGGCCTGCGGGAATGAAATACTCTCTGGACTCTGGGCTCTGGCTGTCTGCTGATGAGTCCGACCGCCCACTTTGTGCTTTTTGATCGCCTGTTATCTTTTGGGATTCCTTTTCTTTTCCGATTTCATTGGCCCATGACAGTCCAGCTGCCCATCCTTTAACAACTGGCCCATCAACGAGTTGTTTTGGCCCAATTCAAGGGAGGGAATTAGGGTACATCGGGGTGTGTTTGAGTACGATTGATTTTTGGAAAGTACGTCCTCGTTTCTCCAAACACAGTGTACACACGCAGTTACACCTACCTTATGAAAAAGCACACCCTACGAGTGTCATTGATAACGGGAATGCTCTGCTTAGAGCGTCTGGGCGTTCGGACGCTTCCATTGTCGTGGGTCGCGACGGCCCGAACGACCCACTACGTCTTGCCCTCAACATTTAAGTTTGTAAAAAACAAAAAAAAACTCGACCTGCAATGGGCAGACAACCCCTGCAGTTTTGTGCTAGGAAAAAGACTTCTCACGCAGGTCGAGAAAATCCCTGAACCCCATGCCCCGTCCTCACACAGGGGCCCGTAACCCTGTGAATGGGCCGGAACCTTTTTACCTGTGCTTTGGGATGTGGGATAGGCGAGGGATTTTTTCTGCACAAACTGCGCATGACCGCAACTATGCACGCGGTAGCCGGGAGTCGAACTCCCGACCGGGGCCTTCCCACGACGGGGACGGAACCACTCGAGCTAACGCTCTCTCGCTATAAACAAAATCCACTCTGGAATGTTCGGACCCTGGCTCCACTCGACTCACGAGACCTCCACTCGCTGCCGAGCCCATGCCGCCACGGGATTCCGGTGTGGTCCACTCTAAACTCTCCCCCGTAGGTCGCAGCCATGGCGGAGAACGCCCCCAACGCCGTCGTCGAGGGCAGCCAGCCCACGACCCATGAGGGATCCGCCGACGCCGCCCCGGCGGCTGCCGCGAGCGCCAAGGCCAGGTGCTGCTCCCGTCGCTCTACATCCGGCCGCCGTCGCAGCGTATATTCGACGACATGGTGCGCCGCCTTGTGCAGACGCTCATGGCGCCTGAAAGGATCAAGATGCCCAAGAGGGGGGTGAATTGGGCTAATTCTAAATTTTCTAGCAATAATCAAATCCTACGGATAGCCCAATTAACCCCTTGTGCCTAGAAAAATGTTTCTATCAAATCAACGCACAAATGACTTGCACCCTATGTTCCAAACTTACTCTAGCATAGCAATTCTATGAATGTAAAGCAAGTATTGAATTGCTCAAAGTAAATACTCAAAGTAAGTGCTCAAAGTAAATAGGGAGAGAAAGGAACGCGGCGATGTTTTGCCGAGGTATCGGAGAGTCGCCACTCCCCACTAGTCCTCGTTGGAGCACCCACGCAAGGGTGTAGCTCCCCCTTGATCCGCGCAAGGATCAAGTGCTCTCTACGGGTTGATTCTTCGACACTCCGTCGCGGCGAATCACCCAAAGCCGCTCACAACTTGAGTTGGGTCACCCACAAGCTCCGCCGGGTGAACACCAAACTCCCAATCACCACCAAGCCATCTAGGTGATGGCGATCACCAAGAGTAACAAGCACGAACTCTCACTTGACCACGCGAAGCCTAATGAGAAGATGGATGCACACTTGTCTACTCTTAATTCACTAATGAGGTTTCACTGTTGGATTCTCAAATCACAAACACCTCACTAGGACCTTGCTCTTCTTGGCACTCACAAACGTGTTTCTCAGCTGTTGGAATGAGCAAAAGTGACTCCACTCACGAGTGGAGCATCTATTTATAAGGCAGCCTGAAAAACGAACCGTTATGAGCTTCTGTGGGGTGACCGAACGCTCCGATCGTTTTGACCGGACACTCCGGTCAGTTCAACCCGCGAACAGTTTTCAAGTGATGACCGGACGCTGTCAGGGTCCGGTCAGTACCGACCGGACGCGTCTGGTCGCTCTTAGATGCTTACTATAAACGACCGGACGCTGGATACTCAAGGTCCGATCACCACTTACCGGACGTGTCCGGTCACACTTTCTCAAGTCTGGACCCTTACTGGAGTCGACCGGACGCTGGCCCTCAGCGTCCGGTCACACGACCTTCCAGCGTCCGGTCACACCAGACTTGTTCTTCATAGTCAAATGAACTGATCGAACCCTGCGGCCAGCGTCCGGTCGCACCGGAGCCAGCGTCCGGTCAGTATTTGACCCTCCATTCACTTCCAACTTTCGATCATATGTGAATGAAGTTTGCTCCAAAGGATCTTAGGCATTCATAGGAGCTACCTAGAGCTAGTTTTAACAAGTGTGCACCACACCTAACTCACTAGACTCAACTAGGTCAAGCTACCCGTTCATACCCCCCCTTCATAGTACGGCCAAAGGAAAAAACAAAGTCCTAAACTACTCTAAGTGTCTCTCCAACTTCAATTGACACTTAGAACTAGTCATCCTTAACCTTGTCGTCCATCCTTTGAAAACTGAAACGATTTCCATCGTAGGGGCATGACAACCTCGATTGCCCAATCGATCTCCATTACCATGACCTGACTTAATTGCCTCTGCAAAACACACGTTAGTCATAGTAATATTGTATTGACATTAATCACCGAAATCCACTTAGGGGCCTAGATGCTTTCAATCTCCCCCTTTTTGGTGATTGATGACAATACCACCTCGAGTATGTTATGGAGTGAGGTTTTTGAAGGGCTTGGTTCATATAAGCTTTTGTCGATAAGAGCAAAAGAGTTAGGCAAGCTTATATGACCCAAACCAACACAATGTACTCAAAGAATATGAATTAAGCATGAGTACGAGTAACAAAGCTCATTTGCTTCGAAGTATAAACGCGGAAGCAAAAACAAATGAGCATCACAAGTGATATGACATATAGATAATGCAAAGTAGAAATCACACATGTCAACTATCACAATCACGTAGATAGCACTATCACATATATATAATAGTATGCATGAAAGTAAACACACGAATGCATAAGTAATAGTATATCACACAAATAAAACTCCAAATGTATATAATAAACTAATACTAGATAACTAGCTCTCCCTAAAACTCGCTCCCCCTGAGTCTACATACTCAAGCCCTCTCCCCTTTTGGCGTCAAACACCAAAACCTAAGGGTCAGTCGGCGGGGCTGTAGCGGACGAGTCGGGCGCTGAAGTACGTGGAGCAAGATGGAACTGGGCGCCATCATCATCTGACCCTGAGCTCTGAACTGACTGACCCTCTGAAGCAAGAAGTGTTGCTGAGGCGGTCTGTGTCTGAGCTGGGGCTGGTGCTGCCTGGAAAGCTGCTTGTATGTCTGTCATAGGATCTGATGAGGCGACAGACGAGGGGAGCCTCTGAGTAGTCACTACGACTGGAGCTACTGTAGACAGACCGGCGGTATGCATATGAGGTGGAGTAGGCATGCCGGTCAACTCGCTGAAGGATGCTCCAAAACTCCTAGAGACTGACGTCTCAGGCACGAATAGTGAGGAAGACTGCTCTGGTGTGAAGCCCGTCTGAAATGGAGTGAACTGCGGGGCTACCACGGGTGAGGCTAACCACTGGGACACCTGTATAGGAGGTGAAGCAAACTGAGCTAGAGGCTGTCCCTGACTCTAGAGCCCACTGGGCTGTACTGCTGGAGTCATCGAAGTGGTAGGAGGCTGTGCAAGCTAGGGCGAAGGCTGTGGCAGTGGGATCCCAATGGCTGTCACTACATGCTGCATGAATCCCATGAGCTGCTGCTGCATAAGTAACTGCTGGTGCTGAAGGAGCTGCTACTGCCGCTGGAACTCGTCCTGATGAGCCTGAAACTGTGCGAAGTTGGCAGCTGTCTCCTGTGCCTGTCGTGTCTGATCCTGCTGCATCCGCTCAAGAATAGCAATGAGAGCAGGGTCTGTCTGTGGAGCAGGTGGAGCAGAACTGGAGCTACCGGCCTCTGCATCGTGTCTGCGTGGAGGCATCTGAGGTATAGGCTGGTAGTCATCGTCAGAGCTGTCACTGTACTCGCTCACCTCCTGCTGTGCCTCTAGCTCCTCCTCCTCAGTGGCTGCAATCCCTCTGATGATCTCATCCTGCTGAGCTGCGGACTCTGGCACGTCGGGATGATGGCTAGGCTGTCTGGGTGCCTGAGGAGTGGTGTGCCTGATCTTCTGTGATAGGTTGTAAGCTGGGAACTCTGTGGTGGCACCTGTATACTCATCCATCATACCAGGGGGCTTATCAAGCACAACTCTGTGGATGAGGAACGTGATCCAATGAGCATAGGGAAGCTGCCTGCGACCCTTGAATCCCTCAGCTATTGTGTCCTCCATCTTTGAAAGCAGGAGATCCTAGATATCAAATACTGTCTGCTGCATGATGGCATTGAGAAGCCACAGCTGTAAGCGAGTCAGGCCCTCCCTGTATCCCAACCTGGGAAGCAGTGTCCTCCTGATGATGGCCTCTAGTACCCTCGCTGTAGGAGTCAAGTCACTGGGGTTTCTGCTCGACCCCTCTCCAAACGGCTCCTTGAAGCAATGTCGCACTAAGTTTGTAGGGGGCACCAACCCTCCATGAGGACGCCTGGGAGGCTCCTGCTGACCATAACAGACCTCATGCATCTTGATAGGCTGCTCCTGTAGCCTTAGTATCTCTCTGGCTCTGCCACTCGTCACTCTGTAGTCTTTGCCTTTGAAGGCAAAGTGAATGAATCTGTGATGTGGATCGATGTAGAGCGAAGCATAAAACTGACAGACCCAAGATGGTACATATATCCCCGTCCGTCCAATCAGATTTGACAGTCCTAGCAAATATGACAAGTATGGCTGAATGCTCTCTCCGGCTGCTGCCACAATAGACTCTATCTGACAGACTCTCTGAGATCTGAACACTGCCCCACTGTTGAGATAAGCATTATAGAAATCCTCCTGCAGTGGCGTGTAGAACCCCTCAGCTGCTCTCTCATCCCTCCTCGGAGGAAACCAAACCTCAAACTCAACAAATCACAGCTGCTGAACCTGTCTGGCGGTGGCGGCCCTCAAGTCGAGGTGAACCACTAGAGGCGGACCCTGAGGTCTGGGCGGAGGACGTGAACCTCTACGCTGTGTAACTGGCCTCGGTGGAACTGTAGCACTGGTACGACTCGAGTGGCGTAGCTGAGGTGCCGGCTCAGTCTCCTGACCCTCCTGAGTCTCCTGGGCTGGCTGAGGCTCTATTGGTGGGGGCTGCTGCTGAGCTGACGGACCCTCCTCAATGGCAACCCGTCGTCCTGCAAACGTGGTAGTCCCAGCTGGACTCCCGTGACGACGCTCAACATCCTCAATCGTAGCTCTCAGTGCTGGTGAAACCGGTTGATCTGCAATGACAACTCCGCTGCGGGCACCACCTCTCTCGGCACGCTCTGCGGCCTCTGCAACAGCTGCAGCTCTCGCTATCTCTGCATCGGGGTACTTCTGCTTCTTGGATGTCACCTGCTTGGTTGACTTGCCCTTAGATCCGGCTGGCTGGCGAGGCGGGGGCCTCCGATCATCATCACCTGGGCCACCACCAACGTTCTTGGTGCGAGCCATCTGAGCTGACAAGATGGTGAACTGCCGCTGATGAAGATCAACTGTCAAACTACTGCTTTTGAGGCTTGGCCTCGATCCTTACTCGCGAGCTTGGCTCCGAGTTGACTGCCAACTGCCACAAGAACCACAACGGAACCGACTCGCTGCATGATAGAATAGATGGATATACAAATAATACCATATGTCTAATAGATGCGAAACCCTAATAGAGAAAGCAATGTAGATGCGAAATTTGAATCGAATGGCTTTCTACCTGACGATCAGCGATCCGAGAAAAGATAAGATGTCACGCGGGGGATCCTCGGAACCGACAGGGGCTAGGGTTACAAGAAGCAATGATGAACTGGTGGCCCTAGAATTTGGGAAATCAGTGAACTGAATTGCAAATTGATCTACACAATTTGAAATTGAAACAAAGGGCTAGCCTTACCGAGAGGAGATGGGGCTAGGGCACACGACACTTCACGGCCGGTCGCAAGATGGCGCGCGGGGAGGCACGGCAGCGCTGCGAGAAGTGCAGGCGCGGTGGCGCTGGCGTGGGTGAGCAGTGGTGGCAAGGGAGGCTCGGTGGCTGCGACGGGCCGGCGTTGGCGCGATGGTGCGCGAGCTGTGGTGGTGCGGTGAGGCAGGGGCACGGAGGCACGCGGCACGGCTGCAGTGGAGAGCTGGCAGCGGCGCAAGCTAGGGCTCGGTCATGGGGATTTGGTGGCGCGGGTTAGGTCAAGGAAAGGAACACAGAGGGGCGGTTATATGAGGATCCGAAGTGAAACAGAGAAGGAAACGGAAAAGAGTCCTGAAAACGCGCGAGATCCACTGACCGGACGCTCCGGTGGTAGCGACTGGACGCTACCACCCAGCGTCCGGTCGATTCCAGAGAGGTCCAAATCCTCTAGAATCGGGACCGGACGCGTCCGGTGGTCCATGACCGGACGTAGGCAGGGTCCGGTCAGTACAACTTGTGTACCCTTCGATCGACCAGACGCTGAACCCTTCCTGACCGGACGCATAGACGCAGCGTCCGGTCACTCCTTCATCAGCAGTTCACCTCCTGTGAACTGACCGAACGCTGGACAGCAGCGTCCGGTGCACCTTTTCCAGCAAATCTTCAAACTTCCTTCGCGCTGCCTGTTCCCAATCAAGTCCCAACTTGAATAAGATCCAAATAAACACCCATTGGGACTGATGTGAGTGACCTCTCTCAAACCCTCATATTTTTCAAAATATTTTGCCTTAGGCTATAATTCTTTTTAAGAAAATAGGCAACAAGAGGGCAAATGGAACAAAACGACAAAACAACATTCATGCATATGCAATACTTGTAAGTAAGTCTAGTTGCTTGTCAAGTTTGATCCAAGGTTAAGCTTCTTCACACGCTTTTCGGCGGTTATCTTAACCATGTTAGACAAGCCCTATGTGCATTGCCACAAATTAAACATGTTGTATATTACAATGAATGCAAGGGACAACACAAGCTCAAATTTTAGTGAAGTTACTAAAATCAAGTACATTGAGCTCATTCCGCAATCTATAAAATGTAGCCTCATCTAGCGGTTTAGTGAAGATATCCGCTAATTGATCTTCGGATCTTACACCTTCTAGTGATATATCATTTTTAGCCACATGATCTCTTAGAAAGTGATGGCGGATATCTATATGCTTGGTGCGAGAGTGTTGAACCGGATTATTTGCAAGTTTTACCGCACTTTCATTGTCGCACAAAAGAGGTACTTTCTCTAGAACTACTCCATAGTCTAGCAAAGTTTGTTTCATGTATAATATTTGTGCACAACAAGCACCCACGGCAATGTATTCCGCTTCGGCGGTGGACAAAGCCACACTATTTTGCTTTTTGGGGGACCAAGACATAAGTGATCTACCAAGCAAATGGCACCCTCCGGATGTGCTCTTTCTATCAACTTTGCATCCAGCGTAATCCGAATCAGAATAGCCAATTAATTCAAATAAAGCTCCTTTGGGATACCAAAGACCAATGCTTGGTGTGTGCTTAAGATACCTAAGGATTCTTTTTACGGCAATTAAATGTGTTTTCTTAGGACTAGCTTGAAATCTAGCACACATACACACACTAAACATGATGTCGGGCCTAGATGCGGTTAAATATAACAAGCTACCAATCATAGAACGGTAGAGAGTTTGATCAACCGGGTTACCTTCCCTCATCTAGGTCGAGATGTCCATTTGTAGGCATTGGTGTCTTGATTGGCTTACATTCATCCATCTTGAATCTCTTGAGAAGATCTTTTGTGTATTTCTCTTGAGAGATGAAGATGCCTTCTTTCATTTGCTTGACTTGAAAACCAAGAAAGAATGTAAGCTCACCAATCATTGACATCTCGAACTCCTTCGACATCAATTCACCAAATTCTTTGCATGAGTCTTCATTTGATGATCCAAAGATGATATCATCAACATATACTTGACAAATGAAGATATGCCCATCAAGCTTCTTGGTGAATAGTATGGTGTCGACCTTCCCAATGGTGAAGCCCTTCTCAATGAGGAAGTCCCGAAGGCGCTCATACCAAGCTCTTGGGGCTTGCTTAAGCCCATATAGTGCCTTGGACAACCTATAAACATGATTAGGATATCTAGGGTCTTCAAACCTGGGAGGTTGATCAACATAGACTAGTTCATTTATAAAGCCATTTAAAAATGCACTTTTCACATCCATTTGATATAGTTTCATTTCATGATGTGATGCATATGCAAGAAGGATACGGATGGCTTCTAATCTTGCAACCGGTGCAAAGGTCTCTCCAAAATCCAAACCTTCAACTTGAGAGAACCCCTTTGCAACTAGTCTTGCCTTGTTCCTCACAACAACACCTTGATCATCTTGCTTGTTGTGGAACACCCACTTCGTTCCTATGACTCTTGCACCTTTTGGTCGCTCTTCAAGAGTCCAAACTTCATTGCGAGTGAAGTTGTTCAACTCTTCATGCATGGCATTGATCCAATCCGGATCTTTAAGAGCTTCTTCTACCTTGGTAGGCTCATAGCAAGAGACAAAAGAGTGATGAGCAATAAATGAAGTAAGTTTTTGAGATCGAGTCATCACACCCTTTGTTGGACTCCCTATGATGAGATCTTGTGGATGATCTTGTAGGAGAGGTGAATTTCTTCTATTGACCACTTGAGGAGGAGGTTGTGGAGCATCAACATCTTGTGCTTGTACCACCATTTGCTCATGGGAGATATGAGTATCTTCATTTTCTACTCTCCCATCTTTTTCACCATCTTGTGGTACATTTGATGAAGAAGGTTGGTCAATGACTTGTACATCATCTTCATCATCTTTTGGCTTGATGTCTCCCACCAGAATATTCTTCATAGCCTCCCTCAATGGTTCATCACCTACATCATCAAGATTCTCATGTGCTCCTTGGGAGCCGTTAGATTCATCAAATTCCACATCATATGTTTCTTCAACCAAGCCGGTGGCATGATTAAATACTCTATATGCTTTGGACTTCAATGAGTAACCAACAAGAAAACCTATATCACAACGTCTTTGAAACTTCCCTAGGTGTTGCCGCTTCTTATAGATATAGCACTTACACCCAAACACCCCTAAAGAAGGAGACGTCCGGCTTCTTCCCATTGAGCAACTCATATGGTGTCTTGACAAGGAACTTTTGAAGAAATAGGCGGTTGGATGCATAACATACGGTGTTGATTGCTTCCGCCCATAGAGCTTCGGGGGTGTTGTACTCATCTAGCATTGTCCTAGCAAGAGTGATCAAAGTCCGGTTCTTCCTCTCAACTACACCATTTTGTTGAGGAGTATAGGTTGCGGAGACTTCATGTTTGATTCCAACTTCATCACAATAAGCTTCTATGTTTGTGTTGTCAAACTCTTTGCCATTGTCACTTCTTATCTTCTTGAGCTTCACTTCAAATTCATTTTGAGCTCTCTTGGCAAACTTCTTGAAACAAGATGCAACTTTGGATTTGTCATGAAGGAAGAACACCCATGTATACCTTGAATAGTCATCCACAATCACAAGACAATAGAGATTTCCTCCCAAACTCTTGTATGTTGTTGGTCCAAATAAATCCATGTGTAGGAGTTCTAGCACTCTTGTGGTTGACATGAAAGCTTTGGTTGGATGAGTGTTTGCAACTTGCTTGCCGGCTTGACATGCACTACAAAGCTTGTCCTTCTCAAACTTCACATCCTTCAACCCTCTCACCAAATCATTCTTCATAAGCTTCTTGAGTGAGCTCATCCCAACATGAGCAAGTCTTCTATGTCCATAGCCACCCAAGTGTTGTTTTGGTGAATAGGCAAGTCTTCAAGTTTGCATCTTCGGAGGTGAAGTCAACTAGATATAAGTTGTTGTATCTAAATCCATTGAATATCACTTGTTTGTCATCTACTTTGGATACAACAACCTCCTTCTCGGTGAATAAGCATTGGAAGCCAAGATCACACAATTGCCCAACGGATAGCAAGTTGAAACTCAATGAGGCAACATAGAGCACATTGGAGATGGAATGATCATTTGATATTGCCACTTTGCCCAATCCTTTAACCTTGCCCTTTGAATTATCTCCAAAAGTTATTTTCTCTTGTCCATCTACCTCTTCATCTAGTGAGGTGAACATACGAGGATCACCGGTCATATGTTGAGTGCAACCACTATCAATAACCCAATGACTTCCACCGGTCTTGTAGTTCACCTACACACAAGAGATTCAAGCTTTAGGGATCCAAACTTGTTGAGGGCCCTTCACCTTCTCAACAAGTGACTTAGCCACCCAAATCTTCTTAGGCCTACTCTTGTTGGGGGGGTCCTAAGAACATGACTTTCATCTTTCCACTAGAATCTTTTCTAAGCATGTAGTGAGCATTGAAAGCAAAGGGTCTAGCATGCTTGGGCAAGGGTTGTGGTGGTGGAGTTTGACACTCATGAGCAAAGTGGCCTTCTTGTCCACACTCAAAACATCTCTTTGGCTTTAGCTTTGGCTTTGATTGTTGGTGTTGAGCTTGAGCCTTCTTCTTCTCTACACTTGCCATATATCCAATGCCACTTCTATCCATCTTCATGACGGTATTCATGAGTAGCTCACTTTGGAGATGCTTGCCTCTAGCAAACTTGCTCAATCCCACCTTGAGATGCTCTTTCTCCATCTTGAGCTTCTTGTTCTCTTCCTTGAGAATATCATTGTTCTTCTCTTCCTTGAGTTTCTTGTTTTCTTCTTTGAGCTTCTCATTCTCAAGGATCAACTCTTTGTCATGATCAAGAGTTTCTAGCACAATGGTGTTGTGACTTTTCATCTCTTCAAGATCTTTCATGAGCTTCTCATGGTCACTCTTGAGCTTGACATACTCATCATAGTCATTGCACTCAACCACTTGCTTGCCTTTGCTACTAGATCCATGCTCAATGCTCTCATCAATTAAATCATCACATGAGGTAGCTATATCAATCTTAACAACATGGTTAGTAGCATCATGTGGCTCATTTGGTAAGAATTCTTGTGCAATAACAAGGGTATCATAATTGATCTTTAGAGTTGTATATTCATCTTTTAGCTTGTTGTGACTAGTGATAAGCTCATTGTGCACCCACTCAAGTTTATCATGTTTATCTTTAAGCTCTTTCTTAGAAGATTTGAGCTCCTTGAGTTTGGATGATATAGAATCATTTGTTTCTTTGAGCTCATCATTAGCCTTTTCTAATGTATCACACTTAGCTAAGAGTGAATCATTTTTAGCATCAAGTTTTTCATTTGTAGCTCTACTCTTTCTAATGATCTTAGTGTATTTTCTTAATATTTTGACAAGATCATCATATGTGGGTGAATCATCATCGCTATCACTATCATCATCACTAGCTTGCTCATCATCACTACTATCATCACTCTTAGTTACCTTGCGTTCACCCTTGGCCATAAGGCATAGGTGTGTAGAGGATGATGGCGATGGTGGCGGTGAGGATGCAAGATCAATAGCAATGGCGGCCACCTTCTCATTGTCACTCTCATCATCGGATGATCCACTTGATGAATCAATGTCCGTGAGCCAATCACCGACAATATAGGCCTTGCCACTCTTCTTCTTCTTGTAGAAGTCTCTCTTTTTGCCATCTCTCTTCTTGTATGGCTTATTCTTTTTCTTTTCATCTTCATCACTTGAATCATCTTTCTTGCCCTTGTTCTTGAACTTGTCTTTCTTGGGCTTTGTGCATTGATGAGCTAGGTGACCAAGTTCGCCACAATTGTAGCAATCCATCTCGGAGATTGGCTTTCTTCTTGAGCTAGTGAAGAACTTCTTCTTCTTGCCGTCAAACTTGATGCCACTCTTGTTTAGCTTCTTTAGCATCTTGGCGGTCTTCTTCACCATGAGAGCAAGACTTTCTTCATCATCTTCATCACTTGAGCTCTCATACTCAAGTCTTGCCTTGCCCTTATCTTGGCTAGCTTTGAATGCTAAGTCCTTCACTTTCTTCTTTGTAGAGGATGAGCCATCTTGTGGCGTGATGTGCATGTACATCTCATGAGCATTGATCTTTCCAAGATTTATGTCGGTGTAGCGGTGGAAAGATCACTTTGATGTAGCACGGTCACAATGTGCCCATATTTATCAATGGGGAGGACACTCAAGATCTTTCTCACAATGTCGGATGGTGACATTTGAGTAAGTCCAAGCCCATTGACCTTCCTCTACAAGAACATTTAAACGAGAATACATTTCATTAGCACTTTCTTTGGGAAGCATCTCAAAAGAATTTAGCTTTTTAATCACAAGATGATAGCGTTCCTCACGCTCACTCTTGGTTCCCTCATGGAGCGCACAAACGTCCGACCATAGTGCATGGGCGTCTTTGTGGTTCCTTACACGATTAAACACATCTTTGCAAAGGCCTCTAAAGATGGTGTTGCGAGCCTTTGCATTCCATTTTTCATAGTTTACTTCATCGCCTTGAAGTTGTGCGGCATTCTTAGGTGTTGGGAACCCTTGAGAGGCGGCTCTAAGAATTCCAACATCTAGAGCTTCTAGGTAAGCCTCCATGCGAATTTTCCAATATGGAAAATCATCCCCCTCGAAGATAGGAGGAGGTCCATCCCCGTGAGACATCTTGCTCTAAGCGGTTAGGCTTAAAAACGTGAGCACGAGGCTCTGATACCAATTGAAAGGATCAAGATGCCCAAGAGGGGGGGGGGTGAATTGGGCTAATTCTAAATTTTCTTGCAATAATCAAATCCTACGGATAGCCCAATTAACCCCTTGTGCCTAGAAAAGTGTTTCTATCAAATCAACGCACAAATGACTTGCACCCTATGTTCCAAACTTACTCTAGCATAGCAATTCTATGAATGTAAAGCAAGTATTGAATTGCTCAAAGTAAATACTCAAAGTAAGTGCTCAAAGTAAATAGGGAGAGAAAGGAACGCGGCGATGTTTTGCCGAGGTATCGGAGAGTCGCCACTCCCCACTAGTCCTCGTTGGAGCACTCGCGCAAGGGTGTAGCTCCCCCTTGATCCGCGCAAGGATCAAGTGCTCTCTATGGGTTGATTCTTCGACACTCCATCGCGGCGAATCACCCAAAGCTGCTCACAACTTGAGTTGGGTCACCCACAAGCTCTGCCGGGTGAACACCAAACTCCCAATCACCACCAAGCCATCTAGGTGATGGTGATCACCAAGAGTAACAAGCACGAACTCTCACTTGACCACGCGAAGCCTAATGAGAAGATGGATGCACACTTGTCTACTCTTGATTCACTAATGAGGTTTCACTCTTGGATTCTCAAATCACAAACACCTCACTAGGACCTTGCTCTTCTTGACACTCACAAACGTGTTTCTCAGCTGTTGGAATGAGCAAAAGTGACTCCACTCACGAGTGGAGCATCTATTTATAAGGCAGCCTGAAAAACGAACCGTTATGAGCTTCTGCGGGGTGACCGGACGCTCCGATCGTTTTGACCGGATGCTCCGGTCAGTTCAACCCGCGAACAGTTTTCAAGTGATGACCGGACGCTGTCAGGGTCCAGTCAGTACCGACCGGACGCGTCCGGTCGCTCTTGGATGCTTACTGTAAACGACCGGACGCTGGATACTCAGGGTCCGGTCACCACTGACCGGACGTGTCCGGTCGCACTTTCTCAAGTCTGGACCCTTACTGGAGTCGACCGGACGCTGGCCCTCAGCGTCCGGTCACACGACCTTCCAGCGTCCGGTCACACCAAACTTGTTCTTCACAGTCAAATGAACTGACCGGACCCTGCGGCCAGCGTCCGGTCGCACCGGAGCCAGCGTCCGGTCAGTATTTGACCCTCCATTCACTTCCAACTTTCGATCATATGTGAATGAAGTTTGCTCCAAAGGATCTTAGGCATTCATAGGAGCTACCTAGAGCTAGTTTTAACAAGTGTGCACCACACCTAACTCACTAGACTCAACTAGGTCAAGCTACCCGTTTATACCCCCCTTCATAGTATGGCCAAAGGAAAAAACAAAGTCCTAAACTACTCTAAGTGTCTCTCCAACTTCAATTGACACTTAGAACTAGTCATCCTTAACCTTGTCGTCCATCCTTTGAAAACTGAAACGATTTCCATCGTAGGGGCATGACAACCTCGATTGCCCAATCGATCTCCATTACCATGACCTGACTTAATTGCCTCTGCAAAACACATGTTAGTCATAGTAATATTGTATTGACATTAATCACCGAAATCCACTTAGGGGCCTAGATGCTTTCAGCGCCCAACGTCCTCTCCCAGCGCTACGACGCCCCGTCCCGAAGCCCGATGTCGAGCGTGCCGCCGCCTCCAAGTCCGTCGCCACCGAGTCAAGGAGGGAGCTACCGCAGTTCCCCACCAGGTAGGTCGTGGTCGGCGGCAATGTCGTGTTTCAAGTGTTTCAGATGTTTTAGACGTACGTTTTCAAGTGTTTCATCTAGATATTGCCTATGTTGCAATAGCTATATACGCATATTGCAAGCGTATGTTTTAAATGTCTCAGGTGTTTCAGATGTATGTTGCAAATGTTTCATCTGAATATTTCAAATGTAGATTTTGGTGTTGCACATGTTGCAATATCTATACATGCATGTTTCATCTATTTTCAGACATATGTTGCAAATATTTTATTTGCATGTTTCAAAAGTAGATCTGGTGTTGCACATGTTGCTATGACTATACACGCATGTTTTAAGTGTTTCATATGTTTCAGACGCATGTTGCAAGTGTTTTATTTGGACGTTTCAAATGTAGATCTCGGAAAAGCACATGCTGTTGCTGCTAGTGCGCCGCCGTGGGTCACCGCGTGTTCCTACTAGTGCTGTTGATGCCTTCATGCGGGCACATGAAAGGGAATAGGCTTGGGGTGGTCCCCGTGCATGTGTGGTCCCGCACGACCTCTAGAGTAGGATGGCTACGGCGCGAGGAAGATGGGTGTGTCAGGCGTAGGCGCGGGAGCACCGTCCGACGCGAGCGCCTCTGATCGGAAATCCGGGCACTAGCAAGTCCGCTTTGATAAATCGGAGCCGCAATTTTTTTTAGATTGATATAAATCACAATAAACATCTTAGATGGGCATATATAATCGCCTATGTAAATTAATCGAGACTAACGCAGACATTGAATAGAGGTGGGCGTGATGCCCACCTCTGTTAACCTATTTTGCCGGCTACTAATGTTACAATGCTGGTTGAACAAGCTGCCTAGATTTTTTTTTCATGATGAGTGCCCACCTAAATGAATGGTGAATCGGCACAGCAGCAATCTCTCCCAAGTGACTAGGAGAAAACTGACTAGCCATAGAAACTCGTTCTCTCTTGATCAAGACTTTTGTGGCACCTACTACTTGAATTGTCGTCCTCCTAGCTGGTGATCAGTGCCAAAGGCGAAGAATGGGGCCTTTTGTCAAAGCAAGTACATCGCATAGACGGAGTAGGCTACTCCGTTCAAGAAGGAATAACCTTACATATCTTTAAATCAAATGTATAAAAAAGATGTCATATTTAGCTACCAATTTGTAGGATTTAATTTGTTATCTAATATATTTTCATAGTAGCATATCATTTGGTGTTATAAATGTTGATACTTTTCTCTATAAATTTAGTTAAGTTATAATAGTTTTATTTCGAGTAGGACAGAGATAGTAGATATTACAGGTGCAATAATTGATATGTAATCAAGATAACGACCTGGTGTTGTGAGAAAAGTGACAGTGGGTGATGTGTCGTCACAGGAGTGGCGGAAGTGTCTCTATAAAAGTTGAAAAAGGGAATATGCAAACATTACAAATTCACAATAGCATGTTGTGAAGATCGCACCTAACATGTCTCGTCTAGTAAACAATAACAAACGGTGTCCACAATTGCCATCGAACCACCGGCGGGCGGACTGAGTTGACAACGATGCAGCCAGCAGGGGCCACTAGACACGTGGAATTGGAAAGCCACAGCTCACCGTCAGATCAGACTAGTAAGCAACACGCCAACACAGGTATATCGCTGGGCGTGTCGTCGGATCCACAAGGCATCTACATTGTGCTAAGGGCTTGTCCGATGTACGTGGCGTATATGGTGGCCGAAACATTCATCTTCAGAGCCTGTTTGATCATTCCTCTAAACTTTAGAGCATTTTTGCTCAGTTTTGAGCTGTAAAGCACTAATGTGAAGTGAGTTAAAGTTTAGAGCTAATTTTTTATCACTTGTTTAGAGGCTTTAGCTGTAAAGTTTAGAGGGGTGAATCCAAATAACGTTACATTAAATGTCCATGTCAAAAAAGAAAAAACAGTAGCCTCATAAACTACTTGTAGAGTTAACAGTAATCTCATCTCACAAAAAGTCATGACAATTACGGAAGAACGTGTTGACAGAGAAGATAGACTCTAAAGTGACGTTACTCGCTCAAGGAACCACTTTGTACTTACTTGGACCATAACGTTACGAAAGAAAGGGGTTTGCGTTGAGTGGATGCGATACCTCATTCATTCAGTACAGTAATGTACTTACTTGGACCATATAACCTTTTGTTAGGACTAACGCTAATTGCTGCTCATATTCTGACTGCTCCAAAAAGCAGATGTGGTTAGAGATCCATTTTTTATACGTCCTAGTCTCCCGGATCTAATAAGGATGCAAGGAAGATTATCCATAAACTTGCAAATATGTTTAGGGCCCCTTTGGTAGACCTCCAGCTCCAGCCAAAACAGTTTCAGTTGTGACTTCACATGTGGAGCAGATTCGTTTGAACAGCTAAAGTAGTTTTTGTGGACCATTTGGCAAAACAGCTTCTCTAGTAATTCAAAAGAACGAAGTGCCCGTGCTACCTTTTTTTTCTTTTCTTTTCTTTCCTTTCTACTTATCCATTCACTCACACATTCACGGACGGGGCGAGTTCTCTTCTACCTCCGTCCGGTCGTGCTCCTATCTCCCCCATGCCCCACCGCCCCTGCAGCCGCGCACCCCCCAGGGTCGCTTGTGTGCCCCACATCGCCTCCGTGCCCACGCACCCATTGCCTTCACGGCCGCCCGCCTCCCCGCGGTTGCCCGCCCCATCGGAGTTGCCTCGTTGGAGTTGCTTGCGTACCCATCGCCTTGCGCCCCCCCCCCCCCCCCCCCCCCCCCCCGCCGCCTCTGCGCCGGCATAGGGCGGCGGCTCCGCCGCGGCACCTACGTGTCTCCCCGTGATAGCGTGACGTCACCTTTCTTTGCACAGGTGGTAAAGAAGAAGGTTACCCGTGTCCAATCCGCACAGGGGCCATTGCACGTGTCGGCAGGAGCCGGATGAAGCTAGTATTTCCGGCTCCGTGTGTGAAAAGGGCTATGTGAGAGTGCGTTTCACGCATATCCTAGAGAGGAGCACTCTGCGTTTTGGCCGTTTGGTTGGTGGAGCAGCAAAACAGCTCCAAGAGCTACGCTGAGAGCCATACCAAAAGGCCCCTTAATTGTTGCAGGTTAGGGAGTAACCTACAAAATTAAATGTATTTATAGATTCACGGACAACCTGCCTTGCGTCCTAAAATCTAGAACATACATAAAGGCAACATGCTAACAACATACAAGTACTACTTAGTTTGACAAGGTTTGTTTCTATACCAAATACTCCCTCCGATTTGTTTTACGAGACGCACATGTATATCAATATTTAAACTTTAAAATCCTCTGATCATAATTTAGCAAATACTTTTAGTTATTATATACAAACTTGATATAGTTAGATTTGTAATTAAATATATTATTTAATTTTTATAAGTTCTATAAGTATTAACTATATATAATATAAAATAAATAAATAATCAAAGTATAATTTGAGAAACCATGTTATATTAAGTTGCGCCTCATAAACTGTGTCATATCAAAGTGTAGTTAAAAGAATGATTTTTTCCTTCTGTTTCTCACTCTCTCCCCCTTCTATTTGTCTCTCATTACTCTTTCGTCACTCTTTCCTTACTCCTACCGTTCTCGCTCTGATTTTTGGAGCTATAAAATCTTTATTGGCGTCACATGGCTCGTGTTATGACCTAGCCATACGAGGTTGCTCATGCTGTAAGGCATGTGAAGGCGTACGGTTCGTCTTCCACCTTTTTTTAAAATTCATAAATTATACATATAATAGACACTTATTTTAGTTGAGTCAATCTCCTATCAATTTTCTATGCAGAATCCTTTATTACACTAGCATTATGGGCATTGCAGTTTACAGTATTTGATTTAAGGCTGACCAAGCCTAATTAAATTCAACAAAATAACTAGCTCATTATCGTTGGCACGAGCGTCATGCAACATGTCTTGTTACAGCATACGAGCATGTTTACTAATAAAAAGACAAATTTTAATGAAAAAGAGAGAAGGAAGAATTATGACAAAGAAGAATAAAAACAAAAAGAAGCTGACAGGTGGACTCCACATGTCATGTGTCTTATCTCACCTTCAATTGTTTTTGAACTAAATACTCCCTTCGTCCCTTTCTAAGTGTCGTCTAAATTTTTGTGTTACTCAAACTTATTTATATTTAACTAGATTTATAAAAAAATAAGTAACATTTATATCTCTAAATAAATATAATAAAAAATATATTTAATGATTAATGTAATGATATTTATTATGCACCATAAATATTATTTTATCTATTGTATATATTTGGTTAAAATTGAGTCCGTTAGACTGGAGCGAGGGAGTATAAGGAGCATATATCTATCGATAATGCTACGGAACATATGTCCAGAATCTTAAAAAAAAACTCGGACACTTTGCTTCGAGATAGCTGTAGCAACGCGACTGGCCCAACAGAACCATCTACGCTCTCTCCTCTATATATCTACTCCATCTACATTGTGACAGCTGACAGAAATCCCCAACTCCTCGCTTTGCTCGTCGCGGTCCACTGCGCCGTCCATCCGCCCCAAGCCACCTCGCGGCGGTGCCCCTATCCCGCGTCGAGCCGCGCCACGTCTGTCGCCGCGCCGTGCTCCATCCCCCACCACGCCCACTTCGCCACGTCGCGCCGTGCCCGGTCCCCGCCCTACGCGTCGTGCCCCGTCACTCGCCGCGTCAAGGTGCTAACGACGCCGCCGTTTCCTACCAAGAGGTCATGGCTGTTGTCGACACTGGCGTCGCTGCGACGTTCGACCTCAGCTCGTGACACCACAAGATTAGGAGTGGCTAGACCTAGAGGGGGCTTCTCCGGCTGCACCTCGCGCTCCCTTCCTTCCTTGATGTTACAAGCACGTGTTGCAAGCGTATGTTTCAGATGTTTCATATGTATGTTGCAAGTGTTTTATGTGGATGTTGTAAAAGTAAATCGGGATGTTGCATATGTTGTAATGACTATACACGTATGTTGCAAGTGTCTGTTCCAAATATTTCAGCTGTTTCAAAAGGATGTTGCACGTGTTTTATCTGGATCAGCTTGTTCGCTTGTTGGTTTCCGTCAGGGCTTATCAGTCAGCCAACAGTGTTTTCCTCTCACAATAAACCAGCATCGGTCGGGCTTATCAGCCCAGAAATCAACCAGCAAATAGGCTGGATGTTGCATATGTTTCACACTTATGTTGCAAATGTCTCATCCGGATGTAGCATATGTTTTCACACTTATTTGCATATGTTTCATCTAGATGTTGCATATATTTTTGCAATGGTTACACACGTGTTTCCCTCGTGTTTCAGACGTATTGCAAGTATTTTAACTGTTTCAGACGTATGTTGTAGATATTTTCTCTAGTTATTGCAAAAGTAAATCTGGTGTTGCACATGTTGCATGGACGCCATATGTAGCAGCTGCTAGGCCCACCTGCATGCGCGTGAGTGTGGTGAGGACACGAGCAGCAAACGTGGGACCGTACAGGCGCAGATTGAGATGGAAGCGGACGTGGGACACGGAGCAGGCATGGGAAGACATGCGGCGCGGGCATCCGCATGCGCTGATGCGCCCCCATCCAGACGTCGAGCCGCTAGCCTTTCCCTGTATCTATACCTATGTATATGTAAATCAAACATGAGACAGAATTATCCCATGCCTCAAAACTACTAAGTGCTTGTTTAGTTTCAAAAAACTTTATCAAAAAGTGCTACAGTAGCTATCACATCAAATCTTACGATACGTGCATGGAGAATTAAATATAGACGAAAAAAAACTAATTGTACAGTTTGATTGAAAATTGCAAAACGAACGTTTTAAGCCTAATTAGTTCATAATTAAACAATAATTACCAAATAAAAACGAAAGTAGTCAAATTCTCAAAATTCACGAATTAAACACAGCAGTAGATCAGATCACTGTCCCACGCCCACCAAACACACGGTTAAAAAATACTATCCCGTGCTAGTAAACCCCTTCCACCTCACACGTGCCGACGTGCGCAGTGGTGCGTTACTGCGTCCATTGCCGTGGGCCCCAGAAGACCAGGCGCGCGCTCCTCATCTCTTTCGTCTCCGCTGTCAGCTGCCCAAAAGCCAAACCCACGTCCTCCGCGCCGCAGTCTCCGATCGATCGATCTCTTCGGGGGATTCAGGAGAGGAGGAGGCCAGGTTCCCGCCCCGCATTCGCACGCCGATTGATTCCGGATCTTAGCTCGAGAGCCTGGCGGCCCCTTCTCGGTGCTCGTCGCGGGATTTCCGGTGAGAGTACTGTTCTCGCGGCGTCGTCCCACGGGATCGCGCCTGCCTTCCTCCTCTATTCTCTTTTTTTGGCCGGCTCTTGGAATTTGGTTGGAGAATCGGGGTTTTGCCCCCA
The DNA here is from genome assembly GCF_019320115.1 of Miscanthus floridulus. Lineage (NCBI taxonomy): Eukaryota > Viridiplantae > Streptophyta > Magnoliopsida > Poales > Poaceae > Miscanthus > Miscanthus floridulus. The sequence continues at coordinate 58,403,321 of NC_089589.1, read as the reverse complement.
CCGAAATTGTCACATTAGAGTGCTTGTGATGTTTGGGCTTTCGATTGGTTCCGTCTTAATCTTACGGATGATGAAGCAGTACAGTGCTCCTGGGATGGATTGTTTATTTTATTTTCTTCTGTTATATCTTCCGTTGCTCACGCTAGTCCAACCCCAGTTATTCCTGCGTGAACTATTTTGACACTATTACCTGATTTGTTCATCTGTTAACAGTCAACACTGAAGGTTCACTTGGGCACGCAATATAATTTTTCCTTCTATTCTAGTCCGATGCACCTCTAGAGAATTCTGACTTTTGTGCTATATTTATCTACTGAGCATTCCTGGTTGATTCCATGTGTTTAATTTGTTTCAATCAACACTGCCTATCATCTTTATACAACATTGTTTTATTACACCTTATGACGTGTCTGAAATTTCTGTTATGTGTTTTTGTAACGTAAAATTGACACAAATTTGATTCTATATGCTTCAACCAAATGATTTGTTTGCCTACCTTTACTCATCTGAGTTACAGGCTTACAGCACCTAAGTGATATTTCTCTGATTTAAAGCAAACTAGACTTAGTGGATCCTTTGAGATATGAGATATCAATTTGACAGATTGATTCTTAGACCTTGATTAAAGTTTGAACAATTATTTATTTGACTTTGGTATACCTTGCTGACATTATATTTCCTGGATATATCAGCTGTATTATGGCATCATTTTTTTTTGTTTCCATTTTTGACACATTTCTGAATTCTGATGTATTTACAGATCAGAAATCCTTTGTTTGCCTTTCTGTGTGATTTGAAATGTCTGTGAATGTTCACGCTCTTCGTCACTTCAAATATCCTGTAGTTTGTAAAATTCTTTTGTTGATATTTATGGTCAGATGAATTTAATATATAGTTGCTTCAGTGAATGTTAACCTGTTTGCAGGGTTAGCCCAAAGAAATAAGAAACATGGTACAGACTCATGTTGATGAGCAACCAAAGGGTGTGTCTCGGAATCGTCCACCTGCACATATGAATGGCGATGAAGTGAGATACTCCTTCCTTTATTCATATAAAAGCTACTGCCACACCATATTATGTTGACTTTATGAAAACTCAATAATTTAATCAGTCACAATTGTGTTTGCCATTAACAATCCAATTTTTATTTACATCAGTATAAAATGCTTAATTTTATGGGTTGATGTGGGCATGTAATTATGAATGATTATTTTACCCATATCTTTATTTTCATGATTCCAGTTAGCTCTATTAACTCATAATTTGAATGGTTCTATCAACCACCTGTAAAAAGAATATGAGTACTATTCATCTGTATTCCTGACTTATTAAAATCTCCCATTGTATTTTGGGTTCAAATGGGGTATTCTTTGATGTCAGGAAAAGGTTTATCCTGGCCAACTCCCAGTGTTGACCTGGGAACATAAGCTAACTCATGTTAGACATGATTTGCCGCCATTCAGACTTACATGGAGAGAGACAATGCAGCTGGTACTTCTTCTACTTTGCATAGCCTAGCCTTTTCTTCCACTGCACCCCCCCCCCCCCCCCCCCCCCCCCCCACCCACCAACACACACATAATCTTCATTGTACCGTTGCAGGCTGGTATTGGTTTACGTCTCAGTCGACATATTGTTGAGGAAACTTCAAAAGGGCGAGTATGTTTCATTATTTTCACATGTTCATGGATAATAACAAATTATCATGTGGAAAACTGATATGTTCCACATGCTTCAGTTTTCACTTGGATACCATGTAAGTTCTAGCTTCGTTAGTTTTCTACAGATTGCTGTTATTGATCCTATGAAAAAGCGGGCTGCAAGATCTGGTCAGGGTGTCCCACTTGGTGGTATTGGGTATATCTTCTTCTCTTTGCGTAATATGTGTTTACTGTAAATATTGAGTGTATATTCATCATACTTTATATTATAAGATCTTCCAGGAAACTTATGTTCACCAGATTTAGGGTGCTCTTACTGTTTGATACTGTAAAGAGCTTGCGAGATTTCCTATGCATCACTTTGTTGCTAAACATGTTTGTATAACATTTCGTAGTTCAAGTGCCATGAAGAAAGAATAAGCATATTGTATTTACTTTATTGTTTCACTTGAAATGACACGGAGCTACCTACATTAATTCTCACTTGCCATCTTAAACACTACGCTGGTAAATCAAAGGTCGCTCTCAGCAACTCAGCCATCCGTTTTATTATTTCCCTGTTAGGTAGTGGGGTCAGGGGTGTCACCACACTGAAATATGCAGGAGTGTGTGCCCTACTGGGCGAAAGGGAGATATAAAAAACAGTTTCAAGTAGTGCATGCCCTAAAAATGTTTTCCTCTTGTTTGATGAAGCTTGTTGCCATATTTATGTATTTTCCTGATTGTTGGAAGTGTAGTGCAGGAAGTATTGGAAGAAGCTACAAAGGTGATTTCCAACGCTGGCAATTGTTTCCAGGAACTTGTGAAGATAAACCTGTATTGGCAAATCAATTTTCTGTAAGTCTTTAGTTTTCTCCACTTTCTTTCTGGCTGGTAAATGTGTTCTTTTGTGTCTGATGATTCTTGGAATTTGAGATACTCTTTTCTAATGCAATCTCACTTTGTACTGGCTTAATGCCTGAGGTGCTGATGCACCTTGTCAGACTTTTCGTGCTTTAATTAATGAACTATGGTGTGTTTTGATGCTTTTCAAGCTCTTATCTGCTGGATTAACCCATGCATTAGCTGATGAGAACTGCGATAAGAATTTTAAATACAGCGTTTGCTGTTTATTTGATATTTAAGTGTTGTCCATTTAGGCCTTCATTTCCCGCCAAGATGGTAGAAAATATTCCACAGTGTTACATCCTGGGAAACCAGATTTGCCGAAGTAAGCACACATGATGTTTACTCCATTAGTTTCCTTTATAACAGGGAATAGTTTTGATTTTTTTGAGTACTTGAAAAATTTCTTAGAGCTTTTTAAATGCAGAGGAAGTGATATTTCAGGAATTGGATCCTGGGACTGGAATATGAGTGGACAACAATCTACTTACCATGCCCTTTACCCTAGGGCCTGGACAGTATATGATGGTATTACAATAACTACAGAATTCTCTTTTGGTTAACATACTTCTATCTTTGTCTCATTTTGGATTGTGCTTGTTAGGAGAACCTGATCCTGATCTCAATATAGTGTGCCGTCAGATTTCTCCAATTATTCCACACAATTATCAACAGAGCAGCTATCCAGTTGCAGTATTCACTTTTACAGTAATACTACATACATTAAATTCCTTCAATCTACTATTTCACCTGTTCTTAACTTTATGATATAGCTCCACACCTTTGGCAATCACGTAAAAAAATTTCAGGTAACAAACTCAGGACATACAGCTGCTGATGTGACTTTGCTTTTTACATGGGCTGTAAGTTTCAGTAATGTTTTTTTTTTGTGAACAGATATTTCATAACTTTTATCATTATTGAATACTTACATTTTGTATCCCTTTTTCTCTGAACCTTCTTGCCTTATGTTTGTACATGCAGAACTCTGTTGGTGGAAAATCTGAACTCACTGGATATCATTCCAACTCTAGTATGATGTAAGAAAACAATAAGTATAAATTTTTAGCTGGTTTTCGAGCTTTTCTTGAATAAATAAGTTGTCGGGTTATATTTTTAATATGTCCTAATGGATGTCAGAGAAAAGGATGGTGTTCATGGCATACTATTACATCACAGGTAACTAAAAATTTTATTTTTTTCCTTAGAAAACATGTTGTCTCCTAGGAGTTAGATATATGGTTAAACTGAACTCAGCCAAGGGCAATTTTCTAATTCTAAATATCTTTAAATGTCATGTATCTGAGAGCAGAACAGCAGACGGTCAACCACCTGTAACTTTTGTGATAGCAGCACAGGAGAAAGAGGATATCCTTATCTCTGAATGTCCTTACTTTGTGATATCTGGGAGCTCTGCATCTGATGAATTCACAGCTAAAGATATGTGGAATTCTGTGAAAGAGGTTGGTTGAAGCTGGAAGCACTCTGAAATAACAAGGCATTTCCTATTATAAGATAAGATAATGAAAATACTAGTTGCATTTGTATGCTGAGTTTACATTCCTGCCTCATTGGTGAAACTATCACCTTTATGCAGTTGCACATGTAGCTGATCATCAGTTTATTTTATAACAAGAACCACAGTTCTCATTTAGGCAGCATTTCATTGTTGTTCTATGTTGCTTCTTATGCACTGCATGTCAGATAGTGGATGGTACCAGACAGTGCATTCCTGTGTCAATCTTTTGAAAGTCGTTTATGTTTGAATTCTGAGTTTGTCACTTATTTTGTAGAATATGTAATGGATCAGACAACTCAAAATATTCCAAACTGCTGAAAAGTGGAAACATTGGTAGTTGGCTCAAAATTTTAATGTTTAATTGTGTACCGGCCATATAAATATAATCTTGGAATACGCCTATTGTGGGTTAGTGAAAGTTGTTTCTGAGATGGTAGATAGGTTGAATGAGCCTTTTCCTAATGTCATGTACAAGTGTAAAGATTGAATGAAATCTTTACTTATGAATTGTAGTTGGGGTATGTAAAAGTCAACAGGCTAGCTAAAATTGGGACAGACTCTCTGGTGCAAAGATATTTCATTTTCTGACTCGGAAAATTTCATCTTAGGTTTACCTTCATGATTACCTACATTCTGATTAAAGTGATGCCAAATACTCTGCTTCAGCTTTAGCTTCAGGGCTTGTATACATTGCTTTGGTTCAATGTGTCAAATATTCTACCACCGTATCCAGTTTAATTTCTGGTAAAATATTCTACCCATCATGGCAGCATGGATCTTTTGATCATCTTGATCCCATCAAGACATCGATGTGCTCCAGACCACGATCATCAATAGGGGCAGCTATTGCTGCTTCAGTTAAGCTGGCTCCCAAGGCAACCCAGGATATTTCATTTTCACTTGCATGGGCTTGTCCTGAAGTGAAGTTCTCTAGTGGGAAAACCTATCATAGGTTAGAACAGCACAATTTCCAGTAATGAACAAAACAGTAGTGCAACTGAAACTAACTGCGTTCCATGATTTTCAGGCGTTACACCAAATTTTATGGCACAGATGGTGATGCAGCAGCAGCCCTTGCTCATGATGCCATTCTTGGTATAATCCACTTCCTCACTATAATTCTATTTAATGCACTCCTTTCTTACTTCAGTGTGCGCCATACACCCATACTACAATAATCCACTTTACATGAACTCAGCATGTTTCTGAAATATTCTAACAACTGGACAGTATGGGTCTTAATGATAAATTATTTTCACTAACAATTTTTAATACTAATAATTTTACATAAGTATTTGAAAAGAATTAAATTAATATTTCCATGTGCAAGCTTTGTTATCAATTAGGAAAACTGAGTGGTTCCCTGTAAAGTTGCTAACAGTGGAGATTCCTCCCCTGATTACTGCCACACTGGTATCATCCAATTAATTTTACCGTGTATCGTCCAATTAATTTTACGGTGTATCATCCAACTAATTTTACCGTGTCCAAACTTATTTCATGAAAGACTAGTTCATTTCTCTTTTTCTGTTATACACCCATTGACACAGTATAGACTAATTTTTTGCTGACAATGTCATCACCAACGAGGTCCTTGTATCTGAAATTGCTGACAATGTCATCACCAACGAGGTCCTTGTATCTGAAAGGGGAACATCCTGGATTAGACTCTTCTCTTTTGTAGTCATATTTCTTCCTATTAACATTTGTTGCTGACTTCTTTTGTATGCTTAATAAATTATAGAGCATGCTTCCTGGGAGAGGCAAATCGAGGAGTGGCAGAATCCTATTTTGCAAGATGAGAGGTTTCCTGCTTGGTTTGTTCCAACCTTAATAATTCATTTACTTGGTACACAAGATCTGAGGCTACTGAATGTCGATTTATAGCATGAACTTTCTTCGACAGGTATCCAGTTACACTTTTCAATGAACTCTACTATCTTAATGCCGGAGGAACTATATGGACAGGTATGCATCCATAATTTCTTTTTTTTTCCCTCTAAATGAAGCAAATTACTTTTCCTGAGAATTAACTCAGAGACATTATCAGATGGATTGCCACCAATTCAAAGCTTGACAGCAATTGGCTGGAAAAAGTTTTCTCTTGACACGTTAAATGGTGAATCTGATGATTTCAATGAGATGGTTCGACAGAATAATACTGCTTCTGATATTCTTCATCGAATGGCATCAGTATTTGAGAGGATGCATGCATCTATTGCATCAAATTCTGCTATAGGAACAACTTTGCTTCAGGGTGAAGAGAACATTGGCCAGTTTCTATACCTCGAGGGCATCGAGTATTATATGTGGAACACGTATGATGTTCATTTTTATGCATCATTTTCACTGATCATGTTGTTTCCAAAACTCCAACTTAGCGTCCAGAGAGACTTTGCTGCTGCTGTTATGATGCATGATCCTGAAAAGCTCAGGATCTTGCATGATGGAAAATGGGCTGCAAGAAAAGTGCTCGGCGCTGTTCCTCATGATCTTGGGTTATATGACCCATGGTTCAAAGTGAATGCGTACACGCTCTATAATACAGATCGATGGAAAGATTTGAATCCAAAGTATGTGCTGCAAGTTTATAGAGATGTTGTGGCCACAGGCGACAAATCCTTTGCTCGAGCTGTTTGGCCATCAGTATATATAGCAATGGCATATATGGAGCAATTTGACAAGGATAAAGATGGAATGATAGAAAATGAGGATTTCCCAGATCAAACGTATGACGTGTGGTCGATGGCTGGTATAAGTGCATACTGTGGTGGTCTTTGGGTGGCTGCTCTTCAGGCAGCATCGGCCTTGGCACGTGAGGTTGGTGACAAAGCTTCTGAAAAGCTTTTTTGGGACAAATATGAGAAGGCCAAGTCTGTCTATAGCAAGCTGTGGAATGGTTCTTACTTCAGCTATGATGATGGCGACAACAAAGTTAGCACATCTATCCAAGCAGATCAATTGGCTGGACAATGGTATATATCACTAATATATGCTAATTCTTTTTAAATTTTAAATGTTGTCTAATATGATAAATAGATACAACTTTACCCCTTAACACATTACATGAATCGCTAGCAGTTTTCAGTTTCGATCATCGATTGACATACGTAATAAATATTCGTGAAATTCTTGGATGAAGACGAGTTGAAACATGGACAGTTGCTGCCAATTTTCTAGGAAATACATTTTTTTCTTCATTCAGTATGTTTATTACGTGTTTGTATAAATATTTGTGGAAACTAATATGTAAAATCAACTCCTTTTTATCATTGCTATTAGTAACTTCTAAAATGCCTATACTATAACTGCTCGTTCGTGCAATCAACTTATGGCTTAGCAAACAGAAGCGTTTAAGTAGAATAAAGCATACAATAGCAGAGTACTTGTTAAGCAGAGTCTTGTATCTGAATGACAGTGAGCTCCAGTTCCAGTAGTAGATAACTTTATATGAAGTCAAGATTGTGCACAACATTATGCTTCCATGATTGGTTTTTCCATCACAGAATTTTGAATGTTACCTTTGAATCAAATAGCATAATGAAGTTCTGCTACTTACCTTGTTTACTAATGAATTTGATGCTGGGCTGTTACTTTTTCCAGGTATGCCAAAGCCTGTGGTCTCTTCCCAATTGTTGACAAAGATAAGGCACAAAGTGCGCTAGAGAAGATATTTTCTTTCAATGTCATGAAGTTCAAGGATGGTACAAGGGGAGCTATGAATGGGATGTGGCCAGATGGCACTGTGGACATGTCTGCAATGCAGTCTAGGGAGATATGGCCAGGGGTGACATATGCACTAGCTGCAAGCATGATTCAAGAAGGCATGGTTGAGCAGGGATTTAAAACAGCTGAAGGGATCTATCATGCTGCCTGGTCTCCAGAAGGACTTGGGTGAGTATGTGCATATAAATTGAGGTTTGATGTTTTTCGCTGTCAACAGGTGTGTATGTGTTTGGACGTGGTATAACATTTGAGATATAGAACTTTACCTGAGCGGCTGAGCCTAGTTATTTAATATAGCGCTATGGACTTAGGTGGTGTTTGGATCCGGTGACTAAAATTTAGGAGGTGTGTCGGGAGGATGTTGCATAGGGTGTTCGGATACTAATAAAAAAACAAATTACATAATCCGTCAGTACTCAACGAGATGAATTTTTTAAGCCTAATTAATCCGTCATTAGCACATGTTTACTGTAGCATCACATTGTCAAATCATGGACTAATTAGGCTTAAAAGATTCGTTTCGCGAATTAGTCGCAAACTATGTAATTAGTTTCGTAATTAGTCTATATTTAATACTCCATGTATGTGTCCAAACATTCGATGGGACAACGACTAAAATTTAGGAGGTGCAACCAAACACCACCTTAGTTATAAGAATGCATTAACTTTGGGGATAGAGAGTTCGTTCCTAAATCTGTATCTTCTGAAGTTTTTATAATGTAATAAAACCAGTAAGACATGTAGTGAATAAAGGATGGAGATCTCCCTACACCTACCTGGGGTTTTTTTTTTTCTGAACTTTAATTCTGTACACTAAATGACTTGCTCTTTTTTCTCTGAATACAATCCACTAATTCCGCTCAATTTAGATTTATATTTTGTATAATGGATAGTGCCTGCTAGTGCTGCCTTTCTTATGCTATTAAGGAAACCCGACAATTTGATTTCCTCAGATACTCATTCCAAACTCCTGAAGCCTGGAACAACGACGATGAGTACAGGTCCTTGTGCTACATGCGCCCGCTTGCCATATGGGCAATGCAATGGGCACTCTCGAACCCGAAGCTCCACAACACTCCTCAGGCAGACATACCCCAGGATTCATTCCCCAAGAACCAGTTCGCCTACGCGCGGATCACAAAGCTCCTGCAACTGCCTGAAGACGAATCGTCCAAGAGCTTCCTCCGAGTGGTGTACGAGATCATCAGGAACAGGTTTAGGTCCTGAATCGCCTCCGCGCGCCTGCCTGTGCGCTGAGTGTCCGAATTGTTGATGAAACATTCATTGTCATTGCCGTTTGTAAACATTGTTGCTGTTGGATACCGCAAATTCGTACATAATCAGTCGTAATAAACATGTGAAGTGTGGTCGTTTGCATATAAATAAATACTATATATGAGCTGTTATGAGTTATGACGGAGACATCTCTCCCTCAGACCTCAGCCGTGCTAACCGTTCTCGCGCTGTCTTTGTCACCCAAAGCGCCGGTTTGTTTATTTCTGTTCAGTTTTCGAAAAATTTATACATCCACAGTTGCATTGCGCAAATCATCCGAAAACGGGTGGGCTGGGCTCCACTTTGGTGCTGCGGCTAGGAAATTGCAAAGAGCATGGGCTGCTGCCTACTAGTTGGGCCAAAGTGGGTAACTGCGATATGACGTGGGTAGGAAATTGCAACGAGCTTCCACTGAAACAAAAAAAAAGAAAATTATTGCAACGAGCATGGGCTGTTGCCTACTAATTGGGCCAAGGTGGTAACTGCGGTACGATGGTCCAACGTGGATGGAAGGATTCCCACATCGTTCTGGAAAATTTTTTATTTTTTTTAAATTCCTTTTTTGCAAAATATTTGTCTAAATAAAAATTTGCAAAACTATACCGCTGGTTGAGTTGGCAGAATATTGGTTACGCCGGTTCAATTGACGGAATATTCTTTTTTTCTGCCAGCTCATTTAAAAAACTCATATTTTTTATATGTAACTAAAATTTATATGAAAGTTGTAGAGAAAAAAAATATCTAACTTTGTAGCTTATGGTAGTTTTTATTGAGGTTGTTTTGATGCCTAAAAGATTGATACAATGTCAAGATCTATATAGATCTAAACATTTTATCGATTATTTTGGCATAAAGACGGTTCCAGTCCCCTCCAATCGCCTTGATTTGGGATTAATCAAACAAGTCCTAAATGGAGTATACGATGGCTCCGTTCGGCTGACAGAATTTTGGCTGAAACTGACTGAAAACACTGTTATGGCTGAATAGTTGTGAGAGAAAAATATTGTTCCGGCTGAAAAAAAAGAAGCCGAATAAGCCGAATATAGGGTAAGCCGAACGGGGCCGATATAGTTAAAATACGACCGCTATTTAGATTTTTTCATACCACGAAGACGGGGCCGTTTGGATCCTTGGAATTGAATTCATCCTAATAATTATAATTTAAGGGCAGATTAATTAAGCTAATATCATTATATATGGAATATATTTGTATAATTATTGTTAGCCGTACAAGGGAGATACTTATATGTTGCATTTCTACTATAGGGAAGCAAGTTGAAGAGCGTGCTATAAGTTGGAGAGTAGAAATATAACATGATGATCTATAGAATCAATTTCCATCTCCCACCCTATGAATTTGAGATAGTCTTATATGTGAACTTATGAAAGTTGTGGAATGTCAAATTTCAAACCAAATAACCTAATCCATTAAGTAGATTTCAATTTCTCTAAAATAAAAAAAATCCAAACGGCCCTTATATTCTTGCGTTGCGTGCTCAAGATCAGCTCTATATTTGTGTCATGCTGATGGAGCTAAGTCCATCGCATGACCAGGCATACCAATGCAAAGGTTAACTCCAACTTATATATATGTACCCCGAAACTAATTATGCAAGAAATGAAAAGAAAGTTTAAGTGAGCAAGAGTACTTGTTTACTTGTACTTTGACCAAGTAGATGCTTGTTCGATTTATAAGTTAGGAAATATTTAGGTGCGGTTCAGTTCCATGCCAGGAACAATTACAGGCCGTTCCAAGCTGCAAACGAGCGAAACCTTATGGGTTACTTTTACGCGCCTGATTTAGAAGTTATACAGAATATTTATGGGTTAACTTTCCTGCACCTTGAAAGTCTATTATAATTTGTAACTTTTTTTATCCTTTTGAATCGATGAGCACAGTTTTCAAATAAAATTTTAAGTCTATTTTAAAATTTTGAAGTAACTGACGTGGGTTATAAATTATCATCGAATGTTTATGTCATTTTTTTAAAACTATATAGATATGCAAAGGTTTTATTTTCCTCGCTCGTGACACATTTGCATATACAGACAAATCTACCAAACCACGGCCAACGATGACTTTGAGCCTGTTCGTTGGTTGATTTTTGAGCTGATAAGTCCAACTGATGCTGATTTATTATGAGAGAAAAATACTATTAACTAACTGATAAGCCCTGTCTGAAACCAACCGACCAAATAATATTTGATGGAGACCGTAGCCAAAGAATTAAAGAAACGGACGAACATGTCCCTGTCTTCACGCACGCACGTGACGTAATTCGATCCGCAGCGACAGTCGACAGTCCACAGGTGGCCGAGGGAATGTGCGTGCTCTTCTCGAACTCCATTAAGAGCGTGTTTAGTTGCCTAAATTTGGGAATTTGTGCTACTGTAGTACTTTTATTTTTATTTGGTAAATAGTGTTCAATCATGGACTAATTAGACTCAAAATGTTCGTCTCGCAATTTCCAACCAAACTGTGCAATTAGTTTTTTTTCGTCTACATTTAATGCTCAATACATGTATCGCAAGATTCGATGTGATGGGTACTGTAGCACTTTTTTGGATTTTAGATGGGGAACTAAACACGCACTAAAAAAACAAAGAATGAAACCTTTGAAATGGCTGTCACATCACACGCGGACGGCGTCGTACGAACCAGGCAAATTAAAACCAGATAGGACTGCGTCAGCCGGCGAGCCGGCCAGCTTTCCGCTTCCGGCCGGCCGGATCAAAATACAGGAGCTGCGGCTGCTACTCCTTCTCCCTTCTCCCTCGCCGGCCTGGTAGCTTAGGACAAGTCTTGCGTTGTTTCAGTCGTCGATCGGATCAGCAGATGAAATGCATGGCTGCGTAAATACGTACGCAGACAGGCACAGGACTTGACGAATTCACAAGACATGCATCAAGACGTACGTACATGCTAAAATTTTCAGCTGGTTTTGATTCTTCAGTATACAGGGCCGTCCCGGGAAAATTAGAGGCCCTGTACGATACTAAGAAATGAGGCCTATTAGCCTAGAAAAAAAAACTAAATATACGATATTATAAAGCATGCAGTATGTTGCAATAAAATATATATCAAGATTCAAGAATGATACCTATATTACATAATCTTTACTTGAATAACATCATTCTTTTAGTGTTCTTTGAAATGAAGTCTTCAATAATATGCTCATAATCAATCTTCTCCAACAGTTCACCTTCAAGTGCTATTATAGCCAAATCATTAAGTCTTTCTTGTGTCATTGTAGAACGCAAATAAGTCTTCAATAGCTTTAACTTAGAAAAGCTTCGCTCTGCTGATGCAACAGTCACAGGAATAGTCAACAAAACTCTATATGCAATAGTTGCATTAGGAAAACAACCATGCTCCTTTAAAAACCGCAAAATTTCAATAGGCCCCATTCTTTCTTCTGGAATGAAGTCTTGTAGAAACTTCAGCTCCATATATAGTTCTTTGGCATCAATATCAGATTTTTCATCCTTTTTAAGGACAACCTCAAGATTATCACAAGAAGACTTCAAGCTTTGGTTATCCAACGACCGCAATGTTTCCGAAGTAAATAAGAAACCAAAATTTTTTTGGTATTCTTTGTACTGCTCAAATCTTGTTTCCAGAGAGACAATAGCTTGATCAATAAGAGTGTTAAAATACTCTATTCTAAATAACTCCTCTGGAGACATTGTGGCAATATTTGTGTCTTCTGGGTTCTCATCGTGATGCCTCTTTCTTGTAATTTTTCTTTTTTTAGTGAATGTAGTACCAATATCCATCTCAAGTGCAATTTCTTTGGCCGACTCCAAAGCTTGTAAGAAACCAGTTTCCCTATAGCCCTCGAAGAAAGAAATAAGCCCTTTCACTTTCTTGATAGCAACATCAATAAGCATATCCTTTTCTTGCATTTGTTTGCTTACCAAATTAGCAGCATACAGTACCTCATACCAAATAGCAACTGCCACTATAAAGTCATATTGTCCAAGTTCATTATTTGCCAAACCTTTAGCCTCACTACTCTTTGCTGGATCGTTATCAATATCAGATACCTAAATTAAAAGAAGGAAAACATTTTTAATATATGAGATAACCAACAAAAGTACATTATTAAATCAGTACCAATATGAAAATGTTGGATACCTGAAGTAGAGCCTCCCGAATGTCTGCACACTGAAACCTGATAGCTTTAACACTATCAATGCGACTCTCCCATCGTGTAGCTGAAACTGACTTGAGAGTCAGTCCAGTTATGTTTTCTTTTAGTATCTGCCATTTTTTTGTAGAGTTAGCAAATGCTGTGTAGATACGTTGGATGATTCCAAAAAAATCTTTAGCTCTGCCACAAGTCTTAGTAGCCATATCACAAAGTGTTAAATTAAGGCTATGACAACCACAAGCTGAATAAAAAGCTCTAGGATTTACATCCAAAAGCTTCCTTTGTACACCTTGATGTTTTCCTTTCATATTTGAACCATTATCATAGCCTTGTCCTCTCACATTATCTATGTCAAGATCAAGAATCTTTAGCTCATTCTCTAGCACATCAAAAAGTGCTTGTCCAGTCGTGTCATTTACATCTAAGAATCCTAGAAAGGATTCTTCAACATGACCTGATGTTGAGTCCACATATCTTATAATTAAAGACATTTGTTCTTGGTGACTTACATCAGGGGTACAATCAAGTATGACAGAGAAATACTTTGCACTCTTTATCTTCTTAATAATTTCAGACTTAATAGCAGAAGCAAGTAAGTGTATCAACTCATTTTGAATCCTAGGACCAAGATAATGAACGTGAGTTTCATCATTTGTAATCCGGCGGACATGCTCTTGAATAACTGGATCAAATTCAGCCAACATCTCTACTAAGCCCAAAAAATTCCCATTGCTATCATCATATAGTTTGCTGTTACTTCCACGAAATGCAAGATTATGCTTGGCAAGAAATTTTACTATGCCAACAATTCTAAATAAAACCTTCCTCCAATGGTCCTTTTCTTTCTCAAGTTGTCGTTGAGCAGCTTTGTCAATAGTTTGATCAGTTTGCAATCTGTTACGCAACTCATACCAAGCTGTCATGCTCAAAACATGATCTGCACTTGTCTCGTGCTCTTTGAGTCTCTGCCCAAGATGTATCCAGTCATTATAACCCTCATTTGCCAACTGACCTTTTCGATGACCTTTTGTAAATAATTTACAGCTGAAGCAAAAAACTCTATCAAGTTCCTTAGAATAAACAAGCCAATCCCTGTCACAGCTTTCTCCATTTGACAGAATTCTATCATAGAATAGTGAAGAAAATCTTCTAGATAACATGTCCTTAGGACCCTTCTGAATTGATAGGTCTCTTTTAGGGCCCTTTTGTGCTAAAATGTCAACTTGTCTACTATCAAGTGAATCCCAGTATCTTGGATCAAATATATCAGGCTGAAAAGAATCACTAGCATTTGAAGAAGGATTCAAGTCTTCACTGTCTATCTGAGTATTTGTGTTGTCAGCTTCCTCAACTTCAACATTATTTTCTGGAGGATCTATAGGATCATTATCAATATTATTGTCAATCGCCTGCCCCTCCTCAAGCAGGGCCCCTGCCTCAAGTGTTGGATTATCAGACGACACTTGTGACTGTTTTGTAACAAATCTATCCATAGCTCCTTGCTGAGATTGGACTAATTCCTCTATTCTTTGTTTCTTCTTACGCTTTTGAAAACCTGATTCAAATTTTCTAGAACGATTTGTAGAAGACATGGCTTCAATCTTTGAATGCTATTCCAGTAGGTGTCTAGATCAAAAGATAAAAAAAAACAAAATTTAGAGATCGATCAACTACTTATTATTGTTCGCGGCTACCAGTGAATGAATTGAAAAATAAATATGAATGATTTATATTACCTTCAGGGCCTTAGCGCCTCGCTCTCGCTGTTGCGGTTGCAGCTAGATCGTCACGGCTCACGCCCTGTCACTCGCGAAACGCTGCCGGCGGCCGGTACGGCGTCAGGCGATGGCGGCGACACGAGACGAGACGTCGAGAGGTAGTACGTGAGACCTAAGATTTGCGATCTGATTCAGTTGGGGAATTGGGATCGGCAACATTGCCAACTGAACAGCGGCCGGGCAACAAGCCATTGTTTATTGGACTTTGGTCAATTGTTGTACACGTCGCTTTGCTAATGGGCCAAAGGCCAAAGCTACTGCTGTACGTTCTTATTTACCAAGCAATACATATATACGTATATATACTCTATATATATTTGGAGGCCCCTGAAAAGTGGAGGCCCTGTACCGTCGCACACGTTGCACGTGCCAAGGGACGGCCCTGCAGTATAGCTATACTTGCTCCTGCAGCATGCTGCTGGCTGCTGCCATGTGACCGAAGCATTTTTTGTGCGTTTCTCTAGAAGGAAACACTACGTCAAATATCATTTCCAGAAGCGGCTACAGTGTATTTATAGGGGCGGTTCAGCTAGCTGTTTCTACGTAAGGGTCTCTACAAATCATGCATTTGTAGGGGCGGTTCCCAGACCACCCCTACAAATCGATTTGTAGGGGCGGTTGGTACTGTAGCCGCCCCCCTACAAATCGATTTATAGGAGCGGTCTGGGAACACCAGCCACCCCTACAAATCGATTTGTAGGGGCGGCTACAGTACCAACCGCTCCTACAAATCATTTTTCCACAAAAAAAAAAAATTAAATTTACAATTCAAATTCATGGTACTTATACTTGCAAAGTGACTCAAGTATATGCTTCAGCCGACAGTCCAATCACTACTGGAAACTCGAATTGTTCTGTGGGTGATAAATTTTTCTGTGCGTTTGTTTCGGTACGCACAGAAAAATTACAATTTTTCTGTGGGTTTCAAAATATCCCCACAGAAAAATACGAAAACCCACAGAATAATTGTATGATTTTTCTGTGCGTGACAATACACACACGGAAAAAATCAGCACTCACAGAAAAATAAAAATTATTCTGTCGGTTCTTTAAAAACGCACAGAAAAAAGATATGTACACACAGAAAAAATGTTATTATTCTGTCGGTATTTTAAAACACACAGAAAAAATGTACACACGCACGGAAAAAAACCAAGATTTCCTAACCCTAACCCGCCGCGGACTCGCTCGGCTCCTCACGCACGCACGCTCCCCTCCCTCCCCTTCTTCTTCCCCGCCGTAGCCCCCCACACTCCCCTCCGCTCCTCCCGAACCCGCTCATCCTCCGCCCCCTCCCTCTCCCCCCTCTCCCCTCCCTCCCCTTCTTCCTCGGCGCGGCCGGTGCCGCCCCCTCCCTCTCCCCCCTCCCCTACCTTCTTCCCGAGATCCGGCGCGGCCGGCGTTCCCCGGCGCGGCCCCTCCCCTCCCGCTCCCCACCGGCGAGATCCGGCGGCCGGTGCCGCCCCCTCCCTCTCCCCCCCTCCCCTACCTTTTTCCTCGGCGCGGCCCCTCCCCTCCCGCTCCCCACCGGCGAGATCCGGCGCGGTCGGTGCTGCCCCCTCCCTCTCCCCCCCTCCCCTACCTTCTTCCCCGGCGCGGCCCCTCCCCTCCCGCTCCCCACCGGCGAGATCCGGCGGCCGGTGCCGCCCCCTCCCTCTCCCCCCCTCCCCTACCTTCTTCCTCGGCGCGGCCCCTCCCCTCCCGCTCCCCACCGGCGAGATCCGGCGAAGTCGGTGCCGCCCCCTCCCCTACCTTCTTCCCCAGCGCGGCCCCTCCCCTCCCGCTCCCCACCGGCGAGATCCGGCGCGGCCGGTGCCGCCCCCTCCCTCTCCCCCCCTCCCCTACCTTCTTCCTCGGCACGGCCCCTCCCCTCCCGCTCTCCATCGGTGAGATCCAGCGCGGCCGGTGCCGCCCCCTCCCTCTCCCCCCCTCCCCCTACCTTCTTCCCCGACGCAGCCCCTCCCCACCGGCCAGATCCGGCGGCCGGTGCCGCCCCCTCCCTCCCTCCCTCCCCCAACGGTGAGATCCAGGGAGGGGGCCCGGCGGCGGCGCACCCCAGGCGGCGGTGGGGACGGCTGCGCGGGTCAGGGGCGAGCTGCAGCCCCATGGCCGAGAGCGGCGGCGGTGCCGGTGGTGCGGTCGTGGTGTCGGCGTGCCTTTTTTTTATTAGAGCTTCTGTTAGCTGTATAATTAGCGAGTAATTTAATTCGTGCTTTGATGCTTTGCTTCCGTGCTGCTTGAGAATTTTCTAATTGTTCCTAGTGTTTTAGTAGTATGATATCTGGTTGTTTTTGTTCAATCAAGTTGAGAAAAAAAAACATGTTCAAATTGTTATCCGGTACTTGGACTTTCAGTATAACATATCCTTGATGGTAAATTAACTTAACAAAATTTGCAAATGTTTGCTCACTACAAGTTAATCTGTCATCATCTGTGTGGATTGATATGCTTTGCTCTTTTTATAGACAAAATCAAACTTCATCTGCAGTGGTTGGGGTTCACAGTTTGTGGATGCATATATAGCATGTCTTTCTTTTTCCAATTGTTGCTTTGCCTATCAGAACTATTATGTCAGCATATGCCTCTATGGTAATGCTTGCCTTGCTCCATTGCGTTAGTAGTAGTTGTCCTATAGATGTAGCTGCAGGATCTTGTTATTCTTATGATAAAAAAATCTAGCACCTTTGGATGGTCAGATTGGTGACGCCCGTGGAAGTTACTAGTATATATCAACCTGATCAATCATTTTGATATGTGATATTTGCGGAGCTGAGATGATATGAAACCCCAGTCTCGTGCCGCGCCGCTCTCCCCTTCCCTAACTATGCCTTGTGACTTTTTTTGTTTTGTACTACTCTTGAGTGGCTGTGATGAATCAAGTTTCCATTAGAGAACTTCTGCACTTTAGCACCTTATGAGCTGGTACTTGGGATATTTTGTTCTGTTTGCTGCTTAACTAGGATGGCTTATACCAGTACAAGCAACCAGTTCTGTGGCCAGTTCAATTCCCATTAGAGAGAGAGAGAATTAAATTAAGTTCCAGGTGCTTTTGACATACTGCTCTCTAATGGGTAAATCTGAGCCATTTCTTGAGTTCTTTTGCTCTTGTTATTTTGCTCCAGGTGAAATATATGTAGTTCTTGTGCTTTTGACATACTGCTCTCTAATGGTCTGGTAAGTCAAATTGATCATAACAATTGCTGGGCTCGTTGGGTACTTGGTTTAGTGCGGGTGTATCTTTCTGCCAAAGTTATTACAGTTTATGTCTACTTGGTTGAAATTCAATTACATCTTACTTGGTTGACGACATTAATGCACTTAATCACAAGGCACTGTACTTACTTGGAAATTTCTTGTCAGGATCTAGAAATAGATGGTGATGTGGAGTTTCTTATTTTGGCTAGTGATGGGCTCTGGGATGTGGTGCCAAATGAGGTTAGTATGCCATATACCAAATTTGGTACACGTATCTGCGTTATTTCTTTTGAGTAATATCCCTGTTATGCTTTTGATATGGATGCGGAAATTTCTTCTTTACAAGAAGCCCTAGTCACTTCAATTGCTGAAAAGGACGATTTGGGAATGGTAAAACTCTATACTTTTATCCATTTATATGTTATGTGAAATAATTTCATTTTCTAAAATGAATGCAGCAACTTACTGATGCCCTTTTGGACATGGAATCTGAAAGATCAATTTGGACAGCAAAGGAGAAAGAATACCTAGAAGCTAATCATATATTGAACATCTGCCTTGATGAGAACCACAAACTTTCAGAAGATTTGATAAAGGTACCTTTGATAGGGTTGCATGTTTTAGTTCCCCTAATGTACGCATTGGGAGTATGTTCGCTGATAAATATTAATGCTTTAGTTTGAACACATCCAATTTATCTTTAGCTTGGATTGGGAGTATGTTCGTTTGCAAAATTATTGTAAAAAAATGAAGCCTGAAGTTATCAGCGATCAATGACATTCATATTGGATTTTGCTAGCTAGAAAGTTTTTTTGAAACTGATTAGTAAGCTTACGTGGAAAAGATTTACTGATATAGGGACAAATTGATAGTAGTGCCTCCACTGGTTATTGCTTATTCAACCATTAAATGCTCACAAAAATGCATGCATACCTGGCATAAGCTCCTGGCATGTGTTTGTATTTTAGAAAAGAAAAAATCATGGATGTGTGGATCACAGTACTTTCTCTAGTCGTGTAGACATGCATTGATGTTTTCCTTGACACAATTTTTTCTTGTGCACATATAACAAAACTAAGAGTCAGCAGAAGCTTCACTCACTGTTTCTTTCCTTGTTTGTGCTGATTGGTGCATATGGTTGTTCCAGCATGCTGTTGCATTTGTGAAGGACGAGGATAGCCCTGAGGCTGCAGCCCGGAAGCTTACGGAGATCACCTTCAGGCGTGGGAGCAACGACAACATTACATGCATTGTTGTAGAACTGCTGATTTGTGTATTATTTGAATGATGAAACCTTGTTGGTCATGCACAAAAATTACTGTATGGAAAATATATATTTTAATATGATGTTGCTACTGTTTTAAAATAATTTTTTTGTGTGTTTAACTCCTTTTTCCTGTGAGGCTGGCTATATAGAAATATTTTTTTTAATCTGGGCGAAATCAATTTTTCTGTGAGTTCACTTAGACCGACAGAAAAAAACATGTGTTTTTCTGTGTGTTTATTTCTTTTTTCTGTGTGGATTAACACACAGAAAAATTAGTTTTAATCTGGGCGAACGTAATTTTTCTGTGCGTGTAACACCCACAGAAAAATTGTTTCTGACGGTGAACCCACAGAAAAATTTGATTTTTCTGTCATTATATTTCTGTGGGCATTTTTCTGAGGGTACACCATCAGAAAAATATTTTTCTGATGGTATTCATATTTTTCTGTGTGTTTTCGCACACACAGAAAAATGCGAGATTCCAGTAGTGAATACACAATGACAGAAAAAACCAAATACCTAAGTAGATCTTCATGGTACCCAAGTTAATATAATACTCTCATGGATATAATTTAAATACAATCAGAAAGTTCATTTAACTTTAATTATCAGAACACCCATTCAATATTACATGCACAAGCAATTTGTGGAGTAAAATAGAATTGAAAGAAAATTAATAGTAAAACACATCATCAATCAGTATGCATGTAAACGGCTTGGTGGGGAGATAGGAGCACCTCAGCTCGGTGGGGAGACATGATACACTAAAGAAGCCTTGCTCCTTGCTAACTGTTAGCTCTGCACAAGAACTTGTTGAAGCCTCGCCTTCCTGCTTGATTTAATAGTTAGCTTTGCACAAGAATTCCTTGCTTTAACCGTTATCTGTGCTTGCTCTTTGCTTTCATGGTTAACTCTGCACAAGGATTTGTTGCTTTAATTGTTAGCTCTTCATCAAGAATTTGTAAATCATTGAACAAAGAATGTAGTCCTGAATAACCTAATCATATACATACCATATATTAATCAAAGAATGTTTGTTCAGGAATTAGGAGTAGGCTTATTCTGAATTAGCATGATACTACTTATATAAAATAAATATACAATCCCCGAATAGCAAGCCCCAACCTACTAACTGCTTAGCAACGCATAAGCACGAATTTTACTATTTTAGAACTGAAATACACATGGCATAGATATGCCGTCCACTTGATCTTGTGAGATCAAAATATTATGACGGTATTGAGATCATCACTGATGCAGGCTCTATTTTTATCAAGTGACTTATTCTCAAATTCTCATATCCAAACAATAATTTGGAGCAAGGGCCAGGGAAGACAAACACCCCACTGCATTTTGACGCTTTATGCAACAAGAAAAGGTAGTATCATCATCATCATCGCTGGAATATGAACTTGTGCAATATTTGAGAAAATAATAGCAACTATGCATAAGAGAATAATACTTGGGCGCTGCACAAGTTGTGCTATGGGGAACTTGTCGTCGCTGGCCCGCTCTTCCGATTCGGGTCTCTAGGTCGTGAGAGCACGTTGAGCACATTCAAAATCACAGTAAGGCATATCATTTAGTTGAAGTTCAAGAAAGTTATTGCACTTGGTTAACAGCAACAATCAACAGATCAGAAAAGAAATTATAGCTTCAACTAGCATATCATTTATAGCCCTACTGACGGACATTTTCTGCACAGTACCATTCATACAAGATTCACATGGTTGCTAAAATCCAAACTAGAAATGTTGTACACACACACAACAATAAAGCACATTGAGAAAAACAGGTAGGAAGAACATACTTTCCAGAAGTGTTCCCGCATCCAAGTTACTGAACACAAATATTTAGTTGGAGTCAATGTTATCTTACCTGCTGCTTGTACAGAGACAGAGGAACATAGGCCGCCTCCTTCCTGAAATGGTGAGAGACATGATTACAGTCACAAAAATAAGACTTTACTTATCAATGCAGTAACTAAATGCAAGGTTGAGAAAATATTATTTTATTCTAGATAATCCCCATTCCAATGGCTATTCTAAAAATAAAGCAATTTAGATGCAATGGTAAACCTGCAAGACGTGCTTGCATGTCAACCGAACAGCAATACCTACAGTTTTCCAAAGCATGACCCTGTATAGGATTTGAAAATTGAGTCCCAGATTCAATAGTGTGGGAGCTCATGTGGCAATCTACTTATAAGGTCGTAAGCAAACATTACTAAATCCATGCATAATAACAAAGACCAAACTCAGAACCTCACGTTAATGGGCCACGAGCATGCGAACTTGAATTCCATATGCGCCAGCAAGGCAGCAACATACAGTAGATGATTTGAAACAATAACACACAGATAGCAGGGCAAAATAAGTGGGAAAACCACACAGATAGCAGGGCTAAATCAGTGGCAAAACCTGGGCACGAACTAATTTTAACCACATACTGCACATTGTTCGAGTCTGCACATTGCTTTTTTACTAAAGTGATGATGCAATCAGTAATCAAACAATAAAGCACATAGTTGCTAATTGGGAGTTGTGAAAAAACATACTCAACTTCCCCATAATATTCCCAATCTGGTTAGCTTGCAACTGCGTAGCTTGTGTCATGCTAATCACTCGAACTATATGCTCTCCTTACTGAACTGAACTGCAAGAAGAAAAAGAAACAGATCAGAATTTGGTAGGGAAAAAGAGCCATTATCTATACTACTTGTGATTAATGGACAGAGAGAATATTCATAGGAAGAATTCTGCTTATTTGCAACCTACTGCATTTATCATTATGAATACTACTTGTGATTACCAGCAAGAATTCTTGGACAACTTTATTAGTACTATACTTGCATGGACTCATTGCCCCAACTTAATGAAATTTAATGAGATTATACAGATAGCTGCAATTCTATCAGCTTTGCTTGTCACAAGCTTGGGATCTTCCTCTTTTTCCTCCTTATCTCAGGCACTGCCTTAGAAACAAGCCTACCATCTAAAAGCTGCTCCTAAACAATTTGCCGAGGCTATCAGTCATCTAGTACAATAACAGCAATACTACTGCTTATCTAGCTAACCAAACGTATCCACATATGTAGAGCTACTATCAGACCACTATATGCACTTTATAATAAATGGTCGGAATCATATGGAAATATTGTTCTTAATGAACAAATAGTAGTAACAGAAATGTCAGTAACCTATGTGCACTATCTGCTACCTATGTGCACTAACTGAATGTCGAAGAAATATCTGAATCTTCAGATATCATAGAAAATAGAGCCATGAAATGCAGATCAACAGGGAACTCGTCAGATCTAACTCCGAGGAACGGAACGGATAGCGCAGGCTTTTTTACAAATGCATAATCGCCTTGCGTTCGTCGTACTAGGAGAACGGGGTGGAACAACCAAAATCAGGTCGGAACTAGGAACTAGAGCAATCCCCTTACCTTTGGAGCCGGCTCATCGGCTTGTGCGAGAACACAGAGTAGGTAGAAGCCCCTTACCTCTGGAGCTGACTGAAGGAAGATGATGTGAGGAGAAGGGGGCTAGGGAAGAGGAGGTAGAAGCCCCAACGGCCCAACCAGCCAGCTCCTGCACCCCGGACGCCCTCCGCGCAGCTCAGGCCACCAATCCCACAGATCTAGCCGCTAGGACCTCAGATTCGGTCGCCACCGCATGGATCGAGCTGCCACCACGCTTGCAGAACCGCAGTCCGATCGTCACCGCGCGGAAACAGCCGCCCGGAGGGGAGGCGAGCCCGGACCAGCCACCACCGGATCCGGCCGACGAGCATGCGGATCCGACCACCCTGGCGCTGAAACGGCAAGCGGACACAACGAAGCAGGTCGACAGATCGAACTGCAGTCACCGAGAGGAGGAGGGAGAAAGAGGATGCGAGAGAGCAGCCGTCGCCGCGCCCCTGCGGCGCAAGGGGGGAGGGAGCGCGAGGGGGGAGAGGCGTGGAGGAAGAGGAGGGCGGCTGCGGCGTCCGCTGGCCCGCTCACGCCAGCCGCCGTCACCCTGACCGCTGCTCGCGTCAGGAGGGGGAGAGAGCGTAGAGGAGAGAGAGAGAGGGAAGGGGAAGAGAAGCTGGAGAATATTTTTTTTGACTGTGCTCTACAATATATAGTCAGAGGCATTTGTAGGTGCGGCTGGTGATTGAGCCGCCCCTACAAATAGAAACACCGGGGGCGGCTGGTGAGTGAGTCGCCCCTATAAATCAGACCCATTTGTAGGGGTGGCTCGTATCACCAGCCGCCCCTGCTGTTCCATTTGTATGGGCGGCTAGTCTCTGGGCTCCCGAGCACGCCACTGTAGGGGCGGCTCCAACACCAGCCGCCCCTAAAAAAATTTGTCCCGTTGGTACAAACCGTTTTTCACGTAGTGAAAATTTCACCCTTGGGCAGTCATCAGTAGGAGTAGTTCTATGAAATGGTGTGGCGCACAGTGCCAAATTCTTAGTTTCGTATTATTTTGGACAATATTAGCAAGCTATTTTCCTAGTTTGACAACAAGTTCCCGCTCAAAACTCCGTCGGATGTTCCTTTTGCAATTTCGAAATAATTCCATGCATGCATGATACCCCCCCCCCCCCCCCCCCCCCCCAAAAAAAAAAACCATGCGTTCACGAATAATGGGAATACGAATAGCCCATGATAGCATAACAACTACTTCGATCAGTTTTGATTTTTTATCTAATATTGTCTTTTGTCAGAAATAAGTCCTGGTAGCCACGTACTATATTTGAGTTGGTATGCTGGCTTTACAGAGTCTCCTGCATGCAGGACCAGCCAAAACCGACAAGACTTTTCCTAACCAACCATTCTTCCCTGACCACTTTTGGCCATTTTTCTTGTGTTTTATTTTGTTTTTCTAGCAGCTGCCGTTTTGTCAAGTCCTCCTATCCACTTCCAGTCTCCAACTAATTAATTAGAGGATCATGCAATGCCATTGTACTTTTAATATACATATATGACTTGTGGATGAGCAACTGGCTGAGTAAGAGAAGTAGCTGGATCCTTGTCTGCTAAAGACAGCAGTTTTCTTATTCCTAACTTTCATATTTAAAAGAAATATAGAGGTGCTGCATTTTTTTATTTGTATATTGTCAATGTCCAATCTATATATATCTTATAAAAGCAAATTAAACCCACTAGACTGCCTATCTCTCTATGTAAGCTATCCACGTCAGCAGTCCACTAGGACATTCAATATCTATTAATGCAAGATATCCTCGCCAGCAAGCCAAGTACATCATCCACTAACGTGCATTTATTTGTCAATTTTAGCATACCACACCATTTATTAATATTTGTTTATAATAGTTTATCCCTTCGTCATGCAACTAAATATAAGTCATCTAATTTCATTTCAAATCATTCATGATCCTGTAGCAATGCACAGGATATTCTTTTAGTTTCCATATAAATAATGTACACTTGAAAACGAGAGGACCGTCAAGGCACCGCCAATAAGATAGTCATCTACTCCGTAGGTACATAGAGAGATCCATGCTATTCTTTGCCCTACATGTGGAGAGTTAAAGAAGAAAGAAAAGATTGCCAACTACTAGCTAACTAGTAGTTTATTATAGAATCTAAGATGCAAGTGGAATTTAATGTAGAAGTTAGTTGAGCATGCTATAATACGCTACAATTAATACATTGAAGGCAGTGGCGGATCTAGAAAATACATTTAGGGGGGGCTGGGAACTTATCTTCAACTCGAAACTCATCTTCAACCTCCGTCGGGAGCACTCCAGCACCTTCTTCCCTGTTGTTAATGGCTGAAAAATTCATGGGGGGGGGGGGGGGGCTCCAATGGGGCTGCCAGGGGAGGGGGGCTTGAGCCCTGGCAGCCCCCCTGGCAGATCCGCCACTGATTGAAGGGGTTTGTAACATTCCAAATATCATTAGAGAGAATTATTTGCTTGGCGTACAAAAGCTCCACTTTCTTTCGTGGTCGTTTTAGTTTTAAAGATACTTATTTAGCTTGAAATACAAACTTTGATTCCTTATTTGGCCCTTCCATTAGATTTGGCCAGTAACTGTGTTAGGGGGGGGGGGGGGGGGGGGGGGGTTAATTGACGCTTCAACCCATGGGCTAGAGAGTGCAGAGTTCAGTTTTGATATATTTCATTTTGACAATTGTTTAGACTATTTTCGCATGCTTTTAGGTCATCATAATTGCACAAAACAAGGTGCACCTAAATATGGAAGTATATTTTTCTATATTTGCACAAGTCAATCAATTAAACAATAAGATGCATACAACACAATTACCTTCACAAATGCACACAAATCCATGCATAGGGTTAAAACTGTCAATTGATGCCCCCCTTAACACCGTCGATGGTCAAATCTAACAGAAGGGCCAAATAAGGAACCAAAGTTGTATTTTGAGCCAAATAGGTAACTTCAAAACTAAAAGGGCCAAGGAAGGAAGCAAAACTTTTTTAGGGCCAAGAAAATAATTCTCTCATATTAATAAACATGTCATGGAGCATACATGTGCATCATCTCAGCATCCATGTAAATTTTTTAGAATGGTTTGAATACTTTTGAAGATAATCTTAAAAACCTTGTTTTTGGTATGCGCTTATGATGGGAGTTTGAATTTCATCATAGCCCATATGCTATTGAATCATATGACAAAAATACTAATTTATCAATAATGAATTTAGATAAAGGGGGATTCAGCATTTGCTTTAATAATGAGACCCTGGCAAGAATCTAGTAGCTGTTATATTTGAGTTGGTATGGCTTCTGAACAGATAAGTCCTCCTTTTTTTTTGAAATTCAGATAAGTCCTCCCTACAGACCCAACCAACTAGACTTTTCTGAACTAAATTGAATTATTCTTTCCTTATACCACTTCCTTCGACTAAGTAGATCATAATATATGACTTGTCAAGAAAAAGATTTGATATGTGGAAATTAGAAGATAAAACATATAAACTATCCCATATATATATATAATGATCATTACCTGCTTTTATATAAAAACCATAGTATATTTTTAACAAATAAAAAGTAATATTTCCATTCCTAAGTTTCAGTTTTCACGTGCCATTATTCTAATATTTCTAAAAATTAAACAAATACATATCATTCCAAAATACTAATTAGCCTGCTAGTGCAATTTTGAAAATTGATAGCGGCAACAGACATTCAATATGCACCGTTTGGATTAGGTAAATGACGTTAACCCATATGCATTCCAATTACCAAGTCATTTAGTTTTCATATATCAGAAAGTTTCAATCCGGCGTTTTTTTTTGCAATTTCGATCTAAATTATCATGTATACAAATTACAGTCTATTATTTGAGTTAGTGGAGATTAAATATTACATTCTTCTAGAAGACAATGAAGGTGACAGGTCACGTCATGTTTTACCAATAGCCCAACATGTACTCCTAGTAGAGAAATAAACCATAATTAATAGTCTCCGACCCCAGTGTTTGAGTTGGTATGGCTTTACACAGTGCCGTGCATGCAGCAGGACCATAGCCAACCAACAAGACTTTTTCCTAAGCCATATAAAACCATTCTTGACTTAGCATTTTTGGCCTCTGTGTTTAGTATTTTTCTATAACACCTGCCATTTTGTCACCCGCTATCTACTTCCTGTCCCCAGCTATACACTAAAGGGTCAGCATTTAGAAGCTAGTAAGAGCATCTCCAAGAGTTTTTAAAACCCACTCCCAATATCTTGACTTGTTGGCAAGATTGAAAAAACCTTTTCTCAACAACTCTTTATGTCAACTCTCAATCTTTCTGCATTTGGGAAAATCGTTCGAATCACGCAGAAAGATATGCGCACCTTTCCAATTGGCCCATCGAGAGGTGAGAAGGACATATGGGGAAGAATAAGAAAAAGGGACAAAGTTCCCAATGCAAATATATAAGAGAAAAATAAAATATACTCCCTCTGCTTTCGAATTATAAGTCGCTTTGACTTTTTTGGTACATCAATTTTGCTATGTATCTATATATATAATATATGTCTAGATACATATCAAAATCTATATATATAAAAAAAAAATCAAAGCGACTTATAATTTGGAATGGAGGGAGTAGATGTGATTAGGGTAACTTGAAAATAGTGTGGGATTTTTGATGCAAAATAGCTTTCTAGCTTTTAGGAGCAAGTTATTGAAAACGATTGGTAAAAGCCAAAACATATGCTCCAACTGTAGTTTTTTAGCGACTTCTAAAACTCATTGATTTATCAATTGTTTTTAACTATTGGAAAGGGCATGAGCTACTACACATCCCCTGAATTGATCCACCTTGCCAGATGGTGCAAAAGCAAATTTCTTATTGGTCAGATCAGACGATAAAGGATCGAGCACGATACCGGGTGCACGGCCGTCCGGATTAAGTAAACGAAAATCCCCGGTGACAATATTAAAAACACATATGTACAGCCCAGCGCGCCCAGATGATCTGGTCACTGCATTGACTGGTCAGCATCAGTGACCCAGCCCTTGCTTGTCACCCACTTCTCCTGCTCCATTTCCTGATTCCTTCGTATAAAAACTCACCTCTCCTGCCCGTGGCCTCCCATCGATCGTCTTCGTCTCCCTCCCTCGCTTGCTGAAGAACCAGCAAACCAGTTTAGCAGCCGAGCATATACCGTCCATCTCCCCGGCCGGCGACCCGCGACATGCTGCTGCACACCGTCCGGTTCCTCTGCTCCGTCGTCGCCGCCTTCGCGCGCCTGGTCCGCGAGCTCCGCAAGGCGGCCGCCATGGCAACCGCTGCATGCTCTCCGTCTCCTGTCGCTGTACTCATTGCACCCGCCGTGTCGCCCATCGGCCTGATAGCATCCACGCCGCTCCCGAAGCGAAAGAAAACGCTTGCCCAGGTTGCCGTCCCGGAGAACCTGCTCGTCGCGCCGCCACCACCGGTAGTTGTGCTTCCTGCAAAGGTGTCCGACGGGGTCAGTGGGGTCGGGAGAGTAGAGCAACAACAAGCTCATCAGAGCATGACGAAGACGAAGGCCGCGTGGGCGGCCAGGAGGAGGCCGTCGAGGCTCGTCATACCGGTGGCGGACGACGCTGGCGAGGTCGCCGCCGGCTGGGGCGTGGCTGCCGCGCCGGCGAAGGAGGCCGACGTGGAGGTGGAGGGGGACGGGTTTTGGCTGGCCAGTAGAGCAGGACCGAGGCATGCGATGGAGGATGCGTATGCTGTGGTCACTGACAAAAATGATGCAGATTCTCAGCTGGTAATTACTAAATCTTTGCCATTACGTGAAAAATATTAATTTGATTCATTATCTTCAGGCAAAGTTTCACCACTTACACTGATTTTTCCTCATATTATATGGTACCTCAATTTGCGAACATTTATTGGTTTAGATAAGAATAGTTCAGGGTTCCATTTACAAGTTTTTACAAGATACAATAATATCTATATATACTACTAGAACAAAAAAAGTGTTCAATATACATAAATATGGGAAATTAAAAACAAACTTGTTTTCCACTCTATGCCCATTTAGCACTCTCTATATGTCATACTGTTTTTGTGAGGGATTCTCTTTTATGTCATTTTTTGCGAAATATATGTACAATTAATTAATCATTTACGTAATTGATTGGAAATATGCATGCACACTCCTATATATGTGGTACTGTTGGAGGTACATATATATAGATTTTTTGGTAAAAAGTAAATTTATGTTTAATTAAATCATTGTTGTGAGTGTGAGGTAAATCATTGAGGTGCATCCCAAATAGTAGGAAGTCAAACGGCAGACACTTCATGATCAAATATCACATATTATAACACAAATAAAAAAAATGCTAGATATCTCACTCTCATTGCATTGCCTCTGATCGAAGCATGCATAGCTCCACTAGAACATATATGAAATCCGATCTGTTTTGACCCAGTAAAAGACCGACGTTACAGTTACACTGAACACTGAAGAAATGGTAATATTACAAAGCTTTATAATTAAATCTTTGTCTACTTCTTCCCGCAGGCGTTCTACGGTGTGTTCGACGGCCACGGCGGCCGCGCGGCCGTGGACTTCGTCTCCGAGCGGCTCAGCAAGAACGTGGTGTCCGCGGTGCTCGCCGCCGCGGGGACGACGGAGACGCGCGGCGAAACATCGTCGGAAGAGGACGCCGTCTCGGCGGCGATCAGAACGGCCTACCTGGCCACCGACAGCGAGCTCCTCACGCAGCACCAGGTGTGACAGTGACGCCTACGCACGTTAGAGGTTCCTTCGTTTGTTTACCGGGTCTACGCACTTTCCGACGTTGAACGCGTCAAAAGCTTCTTTTCGGCCCGTTTGGTATGGCTCTGGCTCGTAAAAAAACAGCTCTGGCTCTGGCTCGTATGGAAAAGCAGTTTTTTTCTAACTCTGGCTTATTTTGTACGAAAACGTTTAGCAAAACGGCTTCTCCTAGTGTAAAGAAGACGTGAAATGTCCAAAATACCCTTATTTTTTTTTCTTTTTTCTTTTTTCTCTTCTTTTTTCTTTCTTTTTTTTTCTTTTTCTTTCCTTCTCCCTTCTTTTCTTCTCCTTATCCGAACGGCCTCACTCTTTACCAGCACCCACTCCCTCCATCCCTCTCTCTCTCTCGGGCGTAGCAGGAGGCCGGCGGGGCGAAGCTCGAGGCCGGCCCACCGGAGCAGGGAGGGGCCGACAGTGGGGCGGAGCTGGAGCTCAAGGCCGGCGGGGCGGAGCTGGAGACCGGCGGGGTGGAGCAGGGAGAGGCCGGCGGTGGGGCGGAGCGGAGCAGGGAGAAGCCGGCGGTGGGGCGAAGCTCGAGGCCGATGGAGTGGAGCATGGAGAAGCCGACGGGGTGGCGTAGGGAGGCGGCCGTCGGCGCGCGGCGTCGGGGAGGAGAGCAAGCCGGGGACAGGGATGGAAAGTGACGAGCTCGAGCCGGAATAAGCCAGTATTTTTGGCTTCTCGCGTGGGGAGGAACTGAGTCATCGGTTTTGCGGAGCTTTTGCCGGCTTCTTGCCGCAAGCCGTTTTGCCTGTCGCCGTTTGGCAGGGCTTCGCCCGAAGCCGCTCGAGGAGCCGCGGCAAAAGCCCAGCCAAAGGGGGGCTTCTTGTTGCGATAGACACATATTTTTTTTGGATGCTCATGTGATTGCAACTAGGGGTTCGAGGACGTACGTACACTGCTTGCCGACTTACCGTGTCCCTAGTGTCCCGTAAAAAACAAAACAAAAAAAAAGCTTTAGAATTTCAATGTGAAAAAACAAAAGTAATGACCTCTGATCTGTTTGATCTAACGCAGGATGCAAGCGGTGGTGCGTGCGCCGCGACGGCGGTGGTGAAGGGCGGCGACCTCTACGTGGCGCACCTAGGCGACTGCCGCGCCGTGCTGAGCCGCGGCGGCGCCGCGGCCGCGCTGACGGCCGACCACACCTGCGCGGGGGAGGACGAGAGGGCGCGCATCGAGCGGGAGGGTGGCTACGTGTGCCGCAGCGGCAGCGGCGTCTGGCGGGTGCAGGGTAGCCTCGCCGTGTCGCGCGCGTTCGGCGACGGCGCTCTGAAGCAGTGGGTCGTCGCGGAGCCGGCGGTCACCCGCGTGCCCCTTGATGCTGGGTGCGAGTTCTTGGTCATCGCGTCCGACGGGCTCTGGGACAAGGTCAGCAACCAGGAGGCCGTCCATGTCATCTCCGGGAACCAGGCGACGGCCTGCAGGGAGCTGGTGGACATGGCACTGCGCAGGGGAAGCCGGGACGACATCACCGTCATGGTAGTCGACCTCCATAGGTTTGTAAGATAGGATTATTGACGGATCAGAGCTCTTGGATTGGAGACACGTACTAACTGATGAAGCAACACGTTTCACCTGGGTCTTGATTGAGGGAGAGGTGGTACGTGAAAGTGAACCGGAAGATGATAAACTGACTGACCACACTACAACACGGCTTGTTCATTGATTGTAGATATTCAGCATCACGTTTTTTTTATTTGCATCCCTGCTGCTGCCCGGGGAGCAAATTAGTTGCTGTAATTAAACATCACTTTTCTGACCCTCACTGTAAAGTACGTGGTTAAAGCTAGCTAAATTTTGGCAGATAAATTTAACTATGGTGTTTATTCGAATGATATTTGTGAACTGAGGGGGACTTGGATCTATTGAACTCATTTCCTTTTATAAGCTGTTATATAATTGTCTAGGTTGGAAATAGATGTGTCTGGAAATCCGAATTATCCAAATCTGTGTGGCAGAACTACCCAAATTATATAGCCCACGTGCGCATGTCATTGACGTAAGCCACACAATCCCGATAGTCTGTGGGTGTCCTCGAGAAACCCGAATCATCCACTTTTTCTTTCCGAGCAGGATACATTACAGAAGTCATTGCAGTATTACAACAATTTATATAAATATACAAATATATTACATCGGAGTAACAGCGGAAGTTTTACAAAGCATAAGTTTACAAACCATTTGTTAGTTATTACAAACCATAGGTTTTAGCCATCAAGGCAGTAGGTAGCTTGACGGTATCACATATTACATCACATCAAAAGAGGCTCATCCTACCCAATGGTGCACAACAGACTTTCTCTACTGCTGACTCTTGTCCTCTAGAACCGTCATGCAGCAGGGGCAAAAGCCTATCTACTGTTGAGGCTCACCTACAACAATAGTTTAACAAACCTTGACTACGAAGTAGGGACGGATCCAGCGGTGGGGCAGGGGGGCTCTAGCCCCCCCCCCTACCGCCGCTGAACCCTTGGAGCCCCCATGAAGATTGCATCAGTTTTTGAAAGGGAGGAGGGGCTGAGATCCTGATCTGGAGGTTGAAGACGACTAGAATCGCGACTTGGGCTTTTTCCTTCACTTGCCAGTCTTTTCTCCTTTGGCCTTGTAAGGCCCAGATGGCGTCCCACCAATTTTTCGCTTGACACAGCCCATAGCCCACCTCCTTTCTTTCTTCCTGTGCGAGAGTGCGGCATCTCCCCCGACGCGACTCCCACCCCACACGCGAACCACTACCAGAGACGGCTTCTCTGACGAGTGTCCCAGCCTTTGTCGAGTGCTTTTTATCGGGTGCTCGGCAAAGAGGCTATTTGCTGAGTGCCATAGAGAAAGCACTCGGCAAACAAATGACACTCGACAAAGAGGTGGTTTGCCGAGTGCCGAGCACTCGGCAAACAATAACACTCGGCAAAGACCAGGTTTGCCAAGTGTCGGACACTCGGAAAACCGGAACACTCAGCAAAGGGTCGCCGTCGTTAACGACCGGCAGCCGCCGTTAACCCTTTGCCGAGTGTCTTCTTCTGACACTCGGTAAAGTGGTTATTTACCGAGTGCCATTTTTTTGACACTCGGCAAACCATATTTTTTTTCACTTTTGACCTCCAAACTTTTTCTGTAGTCCTCATACAATACCTGGTACTCCATATTTCAATGTGGCACATTTCTCGGACTTTTTCTATATTTCTTTAATTTATTTCATTTAATTGAATTTTCTTGGATAATTCAAATTATAACCGCTAGTCATTCGAATAATGAAAAAAATGAATGGAATAATGATATTCATGTTATTTAGTATAATATGAGGCCGTATCCAGGAACAGACCACCAATTTCGAACATCTTGTTCACGAAACATGACCATGAACTTGCGGTCGAGTTGTTTTTAAATTCTATAAAAAACAAACGAAGTCCAAAAATCATGAAACTTGTCATGATATCATATGTGGAGGCTGTGATAAAAGTTTGAGGAGGTTTCGCGCAAGTTGTCACGTACGATGCTTACAAACCGAAGAATCCCTGAAGAAGTTTTATGATTTCATGAAGAGGCTGACGAGGTGGCAAGCATCGTATGTGACAACTTGCGCGAAACCTCCTCAAATTTTTATCATAGCCTCCACATATGATATCATGACATCTTGACAAGTTTCATGATTTTTGGACTTCGTTTGCTTTTTTATAGAATTTAAAAATAACTCAACCGCAAGTTCGTGGTCATGTTTCGTAAACAAGATGTTCGAAATTGGTGGTCTGTTCCTAGATACGGCCTCACATTATACTAAATAACATGAATATCATTTTTTCATTTATTTTTTTCATTATTCGAATGACTAGCAGTTATAATTTGAATTATCAAAGAAAATTCCATTAAATGAAATAAATTAAAAAAATATAGAAAAAGTCTGAGAAATGTGCCACATTGGAACATGGAGTACTAGGTATTATATGAGGACTGCAGAAAAAGTTTGGAGGTCAAAAGTGAAAAAATATGGTTTTGTCGAGTGTCTGAGTTTGGCACTCGGCAAAGGAGCCTCTTTGCTGAGTCCTAGGACGTATGACACTCGGCAAAGAATTTTATTTTTTAAAAAAACCCCCTCTTTGCCGAGTGCCAGGCCGGGTGGCACTTGGTAAAGAATTTGAAAAAAATTAAAAAATATAGTTTATCGAGTGCCGGATCGGGGGCACTCGGCAAAGAATTTTTTTTTAAAAAAAAACTCTCTTTGCCGAGTGCCAGGCCAGGTGGCACTCGGCAGAGAATTAAAAAAATTAAAAAAAAAATAGTTTGTCGAGTGCCAGATCGGAGGCACTCGGCAAAGCGGGGATTTAACCCCGCTGGCTCAGCCGGCCCACACACACCGCACACTTGCACACAAGCACGTAGGCAGACCGCGCCAGCGCCATCGCCGCCGCCCGCGCCAGCGCCGCCTGCGCCCACGCCTGCCCGCGCCAGCGCCACCTGCGCCAGTGCTACCACTGCCCCCGCCCACGCCAGCACCGCCCCCCCGCGCCGCGCCGCCAGAGGAGGAGGAGAAAGAGAGGAGGAGGAGGAGAGGAGGAGAGGAGGAAGAAGGAGGAAGAAGGAGGAAGAGAAGGAGGAGGAAGAAGGAGGCCGCCGAAGCAACGGCGCCTTCGCCCTCGTGCGCTCCTGCAACGGCGCCGCAGCAACGCCGCCGGGGCATGGCGCGGCCCCGCAGCAGCGGCGACCCACATCCGGGCATCTCGTTGCTTATCCTGATTATGTTGCTAGGTGTTCCTTACATAATCTTCTGCATGTCGACCATCGTGCCGTTCATATATATGTGCATGTCGGCCATCATGCCGTTGGTTTTCTTACAGGTTTTGGAAACCTCACCGTGTAGGGAAGGTGCTGCCAAAATTTTGTATTGACAGTTTTATGTTTCTTTTTTTGCAGAGAAGAGCCCGTCGGAGCGGAGCCAGAGTACCTCGGCAACCCCGATCGCCTTCCTCGCCGCTACACCGACCCGCCACAGCCCCGCTAGCCTGACTCCACCGCCACCCTAGGTATAACCCCTCTTTCCATATCATGGTCGTAGATCACGTAACCCAGTTAGGCGTCTCCCGTTCGAAAGAGATACGGTTGGAAATATGTAGATAATTCCATATCTAAAACCGTATCTATTTTGAATTGTCCACGTTTTTTGGACAGCCCACGGATGCGTAGGTGGGGTTAGTTTCCATGGTCTGCTTTGATCCGAGATAGAGTTTTGCATCATCTCTCTGTTGTTCTCCGGATACACACTCTCCCTGGCAGGACGTGTATTTGGAGAATAGCGGGGAGGTGCTGCCAAAATTCTATCTCAGATAGGAGTAGAGCATAGAAACTAGCCCCACCTACGCATCCTCATGTGGGATTAGGACCTATCCTCACCTATTAGATAGTAGGAACGTCGTGTAGATGCAATTGATGTCTATATTACTCATCGCTATATATGTTAGAGGATGGAGGACCGTGAGTAGATGTACATGGGCCACGCAAGTCAGGGTCAGGTCACTAATGAATGGATCGACAAGACCGATGCTTTCTTGGAATGGGCATTTGGCGTGGCTGCTAAAGGAGCGAGTAAAATTTGCTGTCCTTGTAGCAAATGTGCAAACAGGAAAAGACAAACGAAGAAGGTCATGGGAGAACATCTTTAGAAGAATGGATTTACGGCAGACTATACCCGGTGGGTCTACCATGGTGAAGCCGATCGTATGAGAGAGGAGGTGGTGAGACCATGCATCGAGGATTATGATGCTGATGCCGAGGTAGCAGACATGTTAAATGACTATCACGAGGCACAGTTCACTGAAGGACGTACAGAGGAGGAGCCAGAGGCAACCGCAAAGGCATTGTACGACATGTTTGCCACAGCACAGAAACCCCTTCACGGCCAGACAAAGGTTTCTCAACTGGATGCCATTGGACGCATAATGGCGTTAAAGTCCCAGTATAGCCTGAGTCGAGACGCCTTTGATGGTATGTTGACAGTTATTGGTAGCCTGCTTCCGGAGGGTCACCTTCTGCCAAAGAGCATTCACAAGTCACAGAAACTCCTTCGTGCACTTAAGATGCTGTATGAGCAGATACATGCTTGCCCGAAGGGGTGCGGCCTATTTAGGAAAGAATATGTGGAAGCAAAGTACTGTCCAAAGTGTAAATCCTCTAGGTTCCTAGAGGTAGATTCTCATGATGGCCAGAAGAGGCAGCTTGACATTCCCATGACAATCCTATGACACCTTCTGTTCATACCGAGGATCCAACGGCTATACATGATCGAGGAATCCACAAAACAGATGACATGGCACAAAAATAGCAAACGATACAATCCTGACAGGATGATACATGCATCTAATGGTGAAGCATGGACCCACTTTGATGGCATTCATCATGAGAAAGCTAAAGATGTTCGTAATGTATGTGTTGCGCCGGTAACAGATGGGTTCAATCCTTATGGAATGATGGCTTCCCCATACACATGTTGGCCCATGTTCGTTATCCCCCTCCATCTCCCCCTGGCATATGCTTTCAACGACACAACGTATTCTTGTCATTGATAATTCCTGGACACCCGGGGAATATATGGGTGTGTTCATGGAGCCTATGATTGATGAATTGGTCCATGCTTGGGAGGAAGGGGTATGGACATACGACCAAGCTATAAAGAAAAACTTCAAAATGCATGTTTGGTACCACTACTCCCTGCATGACTTTATGGCATATGGGATATTCTGCGCCTGGTGTGTTCACGGGAAGTTCCCATGCCCAATATGCAAGGAAGGTCTGAGGTTCATTTGGTTGCAGAAGGGTGGCAAGTATTCATTGTTCGACAAACATTGGCAATTCCTCCCTCTTGACCATGCATTCAGACGAGACATCAAGAACTTTACGAAAGGTGTCATAGTGACAGACCCTGCACCACCGATAATGACTGGTTCCGCAGTTCGTGAACAGATAGATGGTCTCGTGGTCAATCCAGAAGGTGGTTTTGTGGGATATAGAGAGCAACATATGTGGACACATAAGTCGGGCTTGACTCGGCTCCCCTATTTTGATGACCTTCTCCTTCCACACAACATTGATGTAATGCACACTGAAAAGAATATCGCTGAGGCACTTTTGGCAACAATCATGGACATTCCTAAAAAGTCAAAGGACAACGTTAAGGCTAGAGTGGATCTGGCAACGTTATGTGATAGACCAAACCAACATATGAAGCCTCCTAGTCGCGGCAAGACATGGAGAAGGCCTAAGGCTGATTTTGTCTTAAGTAAGCCCCAAAGGAGGGAAGTACTAGAATAGATCCAAACGTTAATGTTTCCTGATGCGTATGCAGCTAATCTGAGGAGGGGAGTGAACTTATCTACTATGCGAGTCTTAGGGATGAAGAGTCATGACTACTACATATGGATTGAGTGGCTTCTTCTGGCGAAAATGAATCGAACCTCAGTCTTTTCCGAGGGCAACTCGGAAGCGTAAGTGCATCGACCCCCAAGACCTTGAATCATGAAGAGTGGCGCCATATCATGCTATACGTGTTGACCAACCTTGACGAAGTGGCGCCGTACATGCAGTAAGTTCTCAACGAACTTGTTAAATACGCCGTCACTATTCTGCATCCAACCCCTTTATTTCTCGTTGGTACAGGGAATTTCTTCATGAATTCTGGTGTCAATCAAGGGATCCTACCCCACAGCAGGTAGATACCCTTCTTAGACGGGGTGCGGGAAATGGAATGCCCAATTTCATTTCTTGGTTCAAACGGAAGGTACCGTCTAATTTAGCCCGTACTTAGTTTGACATTCCAAGTTACTCGTACGTGCGAATAATATAACGATGTATCCTGCTTGAGCTTGCAGGGCCAGAGGGATGCGTCTATGCGTGCCAAGTTGAGACAGGTTGCCGATGGCTTTGCCTATAGGGTCAGGTCATTTTCCGGTTATGTCGTGAATGGATATCGCTTTCGCACAACAAGCTACAAGCAGAGTCGGTCCAATCGAAGAACCACAAGTTCTAGAGTTTTTACGCCCGACGTTGATGAGGTCGAGTATTATGAAAGAATTGAAGAAATATACAAACTCAAGTTTCATGGTTCCAAACCTTTTAATCCCGTCATATTCAAATGCCATTGGTTTGATCCTGAAGTAATGAGACAGACATATTCTAATCTTGGGCTAGTCGAAATTCGATAGGATTCCATCTTACCAGGAGATGATGTCTATATTGTGGCCCAACAGGCCACGCAAGTTTATTACCTCCCATATGCATGTCAAACCAAAAGTCATCTTAAGGGTTGGGATATTGTGCACAGGGTATCGCCACACGGTAAAGTGCCTGTCCCAAACGATGAAGATTACAACAGCTTATAAAAGGGACTAGAAGGGAGGTTTGAGATAGACTTAACCGAAGCGATAGGAATGGAAGTAGACAATGAAATGGTTATTGAAGAGGACGCTGGAGATGAGGTGCAAAATGTGAAGGACTTACAAATGCTTGAGCGATTACATTTAGACAATGACAATGGCAACATTGCTCTTTCGGATAGTGTTGATTATTTTGACATGATTGATAGTGATGATGCGACTTATGATCCAGCTAATCCCGATCATGAAGATTATTTCTAATACATGAAATAATATGTTATTTTGTAATTATGTTTTGTTTATTTTGCATCTCTTTCTAAGTACTTCTTGTTTATCTATGCATATTGGTTTACTCTTTTTAATTGTAGGTGATTGAACAAAGATGGTGGGCGGTGGGATGAGGAAGCTAGGTGATGATACTTGTGGTTGTTAATGGTACATCTATTTGCAATTGTGGTTGTAGATGATGGAGCACTTGGATTACTTGTGAACTTATTTGTGATATATTGTGAGACATGTGATGTTTGTGATATATATGTGGTGTTGGTGATATATATGTGTTGTTGATGATATATATGTGATGTTGGTGATGTTTGTTATATATATCTTCTGTTTGTTTGGATGGAATGTAAAAAAAACAAATAAAAAAGGCTGTTTTAGTCACTTTGCCGAGTGCAATGGCCATGACACTCGGCAAAGTGACGACCTGAGAACATGCCTAGGAACATGCTTTGCCGAGTGCAAAGGCCATTGCACTCGGCAAACATCATAGATTTATCGAGTGCCACGGGCCAGGCACTCGGCAAAGATTGCCTGTTTGCAGAGTGTCTTGCCGGTGGTACTTGGCACAGTGGCCACCTTTGCCGAGTGTCTGAGTCAATGGCACTCGGCAAAGAGGCGACCTTTGTCGAGTGCTTGACCTTAACACTCGGCAAAGCCACCGTCACGGTGGCGCTTGCCTCACGGCGACTCTTCTTTGTCGAGTGTCAGATTAGCACTCAGCAAAGGCATTGCCGAGTGCCCGATAAAGTGCACTCGGCAAAGAGGTCTTTGCCAATAAACTATTTACTGAGCGCCCTTTGCCGAGTGTAACACTCGGCAAAGGCTTTGTTGAGTGTATATCAGCCGTTGCCGAGTGCCTGAGGCACTCGGCAAAGAAGCTGAATCCGGTAGTGAACCAACGCCGCTTCCTGCGTCCACCCAACACCGCCGCATCCTGCCAAGGCGCCAACCCTAGGTCCCCAGTCCCCAACTCTGCTCCCACTCACCACGGCCACCCTGACCGCCGGGCCGTCGCTGTGAAGATCCGGCGATGTCGGCCGCCACGACAAGCAGCAATGACACCGGGCCGCAGGGGGCGGTGGCCTAGGCCCTGGGGACCTAGGCCAGCCAGCGCTGCAGCTAGGTAGTAGGTATACAGATTATGTCATTAGCGATTGAAGATTGAAATTTGATAGAAGTTATTCTCTCTTCTATGTGATTCAATGAATTATTTGCTTATGGATTGATCGATTAATAAATGGCTATGGCAGATTGAAATTTGAGATTTGTTATTTGTCTAGAAACTCAGAATGGTAAAGAGAACTTTGCGCACATATTTTCATATGTATAAATATCTATATCCGTAGAATTTTAATATGCATTAGTATCTATATCCGTAGAATTTTAATATGCATAAACTCATAAGTTTAATATTTGTGCAGAAACTCAGAATACTTGGTTGATTGATGATAGGAACTAGTTATGTCTCTCTAATTCTAATTCTACATTTAGTTCGAAGAAATTTATTCAATAAAACTATTGTTCAAATAAATCTACCCTGACTTGGTGACCAGATACATTATTGTAGATGACTTTTGCCACAGTAAAAAAAAAGAATACATATATCTATTTGTTGCATATATATATATATA
Source organism: Miscanthus floridulus (assembly GCF_019320115.1). NCBI lineage: Eukaryota > Viridiplantae > Streptophyta > Magnoliopsida > Poales > Poaceae > Miscanthus > Miscanthus floridulus. The sequence goes on along the minus strand of NC_089589.1, from coordinate 58,363,333 downwards.
TATATATATATATATATATATGCATATATAGATTATTGTTGCTACAGTAAAAACCGTATACATATAGCTTTGTGCGTTTGCCACAGTTTGAACTCAGCCCCTCCTAAACATCAATCCTACATCCGTCCCTGCTACGAAGGTACTCAACAAGACTTAACCGACGAAAAGGAAAGACTCCAAGGATATGCAGGTTTACGGGGAATCAAGGAAAGTCTGAAGCAAGAATCAAGATTAATTTTTACAGAAAAGCTTACTAATGATTGATCCTTACTTTCAATGTTTTAGCTTAAGTAAATCATTATAAGACTTCAGTTTGCACCTGATCTAAATCAACCACTTTCTTAACCATCTCATTCTATCATCATAAGTACTTTTGTTTCATTAATTAACTTAGATGTGGAGCAGAGAATTGAGTCTTCTTCTCCGAGAAGCAACAACGATTCGAATCAATTAGGCCCAACTAGGGTTTCCTTACCACACGACACATGCAGATCCCGGACCTACATATATCAACTTTCACTCAGATCCTCCAAAATGAGAAAGGGTTCACGCCACCCGAGAGCGCAGACTCCACCGCCCTACGTCATCCCTGATGTTTCCATAGTATGAGTACATGCTACTCTCGCTATCTCTCCACTCCCAGTACGCGATTGTCCTTTCTCATAACGAAATAGCCAAGGTATTAGGCTTACCAGAGTATGTGGCCAGTACTACAAAGTCTCGACTCACATAGGTTAATAATGGTACGGTCTTCAATCGACAAAGACAGGACAAGCACAACCAGGCAAACTGGTCTGCTTAACCACCAAAGACATAGCCCATGTCCTACCCGGTCTCAAATTTAAGTCATAATTATCATTAAATCTCAAGGCCATTCTTGATTAAGAACACATGAAATGTACCTTATTACTCAAACCTTATCCACTAGACATGGCTAAGCATGATTCAACTACTATGACTAACAGGGTGACAAGGATGAATATTGAAAAGTCAGGGTAGGCATGCAGCAGTGGGTATTCAACCAATTCCTATTTTAACTTAAATACATCAACATAAGACTTAAGTGAGTAATATTTGTAAAACACAAGGAAAGGGGTTTATGCTCTGGGGCTTGTCTCTGGTGTTGGGGTTGTCAGTCACTTCAGAATTCCCACCAATATCATATCCTACCTCTCCGGACTGAAAATCCTCCTCGGGCCACTTTCGTTCACTAAACATAAATAAAGGTGCATGCTTTAGGATGATGATGTACTTAGCATGAATGAAAGATGCAACATGGATCATGATGGTCAAACAAGATTAATTAACTTGCGTACAACTTTCCTTCACGGTATAGTTTGGTTAATTACTCACAAAGCAATTTAGTTATTATTATTAACAAGTTAATTATGAACACAACAAGAATGTAAGTAAGTTGGCAAGGAACTATAGGGATTAGTGTTCCAAGGTCTACAATCAAAGTATCAATTACACCCAAGTCATTTTAAGTATTTATTTAATTAATAAAAGGTATTTTAAACACACTTAAATTAAGTGAACAATTTATATTCATCAAAACAGTACTAAATTTTTGTCAAGACAGGCCTAAGCATGTAAAGAATACACAAAAATTTTCATGATGTTTGGATTATAATTTTAATCTACAAAAATCATGCCAGGTCCATTATATAATTAAAAGAGGTATTTTTTGAGCATAGCAAAACTACTGATTATGGCAAACTTATAATTTTCTATGATTAAGCACATTATAAAAAGGCTACACAAAAATGTTCATAAATTTATCAGCTCTAATTATTTAGTTATGTATTAAACAAGAATCAGCATTATTTGGCATTTTCTGAAAATCGGAAAAGGATAAAATTCATTTCTCACTCCTCTCTCTCACCCATAGCGACTGACAGCTGGGCCCCCTGGTCCATGCACAGTACCTCCGCGCTGACCGCGGCGCTGGCGCCGTTGCCGGTGGGTTCCTCGTCGGCGGCGAGTTTCCGGCAACGGCGTGGGCACCTATACGCTCGGGGAAACCTCGCGCATCGATCTACGGTGACGGTTGAAACCCTAGGGCACCATGGCAAGCTTGACGCCGGCCATGGCGGCCTGGTGGCACTCTGGCGTGGCGGAGAAGGTCGAAGGCGAGTTCTTCGGCCACGGGGAGATCACCCACATGCTCCCCACATACGCGAACATGCCTACGCTACCGGTTGAACGAATTACGGCTTGCTCGAGCTCAGCGTGGACTATGGCGGCGCGGTGGCGCTTCGCACGGCGGCGCGACGGAGCTCCAGCTGCTAACGGCCCTAATTGGCCTAACTAGGGATCGGGGTAGCCTGAGTATGCTTACCTCGATGTGCTAAGCGTGATGGTTGAGGTGAAGACGAAGCAGACGCGGCTGCCGACGGCGAGGACGAGCACGGCGGCGTGAACTAGACGGCGAGTTCGCGTTCCGGTGTGTCTTGAGGATACAAGAGAAAACCGGAGAGCCGATGAGCATAACCACAATGCAAGGAAACTAAAACAAGAGGTAGGAGGGAGAGAAATTCTCCGGAGTGGCCTGGCCACGGCGGAGGGGCATACGGCGGCTCTCTTGGACGGCAGGGAAGAAGAAGGTGGCCTCCGGCCAGCTCTAGCGGGGATGGACAGCGCGAGCGGGATCAGCGGACGCGCAAGGACAAGGCGAGGCTACGGGCGTGGGAAATTTGGATGAAAAGCACCACGGCGGCGGCTAATTCGATGGCGGCGGGACGGCCTGGCGGCGGAGCAGAAAGGCGAGGAAGGAGAGAACGGCCAGCGGCGTCGCGTTATATGGACGCAGGTGAGGCTTACTGGTGCACCAGCAGCTGCTCCGCCGATGGCGAGCAAGCTGACTGCCTGCTGCCGGCGTGGCACTGTAGCAGGCTGACAGAGCTTCTTTCTCCTCCTCTTTCTCCCAAAACCACATGGAAACTCGATCAGCTCCAAAAACAAAAGTTGTTCATCTTGATGAGGTCTTCAATTTTGCTTTAAGACTCATCTCCTAATTCTTAGTGGATTGAGAGATCCAATGTCAAGAACACGGATAGATTGAAACTGGACTTAACACTTTCAGTTAGGGATTTGAAAATCAGTTAGATAAGCATTTTTGGTGAATTAATTAGCAACTAACCATCAAGCAAACATCACAACCAATAGCACCATTGCATAGTACAAACTTCATACTTTGAAATGATACTAAAGTTTGTAACATGTTTATTTGAGAAATTCATTTTAATAATTCCCCCAAAATCCGCCAAGGAAAGAGCCTGAACCGCCAAGGAAATGATCCCTGGCCACAAACCATCAAGCAAATTCACTCAAATGATTTAAACAAAATGGTACTATACATTGTTCACAAATGAATAATGTATAGTCCAACTTTGGTACTATGATTTGAAAACTTTATGGCAAGATAATACAACCATATTATGATTTCATGCCAAATTTTAAGATTTTTAGACACCTTTAAAATATTATTGTTTTTTCAGTTGGAGTCACCAAAATACTTATAAGCATTTCAGCCAACCCCCAAGAAAATTCAATAATCCCCAAGGAAAAATGACAATTTACTTGACGGTTTAGAGTGACACCCAAGGAAATAGGTATTTTTCTTGGCGGTTAAGAATAACATTGAAGGAAATAGTAGTTTCCTTGGTTGTTTACAATGACACCGAAGGAAATGAGTAATTTCCTTGGAGGTGCTTAGAAACCGCCAAGGAACGATCCATATTCCTTGATGGTTTATGTCAACTCTCATATTTCCTTGGAGGTCTATGTAAATCGCCAAGAAAACTATCCTTTCCTTGGCGGTTTCATTTTGGCACTCATTTGTGGTAATGGGACATTTTTGGCACCCACATGCGGTTTTGAAAACATTTGGCACGAAAATGCCCGACGTTCAAGGTTGAAATAATCTACATATAAATTCCAGATTGTGGTAGTGGGTGGGCCACTACACCGTTGTGTTAACTATGTGAACATTCAAGGTCGTTTAGAAATTCTAAATTTTGAGTTTCAAAATCTATAAAATTAAAACACATATATATTTGGGACTCTATATGACTTTAAATCAAAAACATTTTGACTACAAGATGTAGATTGTATTGAGAACTACAACTTTAGTACAGACCATGTCAACCTCTGATGTTGTTTCAAAATTTTAAATTTTGACTTTCGAAATCCATGGTGTCAAAACAATATTTTGGGACTCCAATCAGTTTCAAATCAATGACTTCCCAACTATAAAGTTGTAGATCATGTCAAGCGCTACAATTTTGATATAAAATTTGTCTTCATCAAAGTTCATATGGATAGGTTACGAACTATTGTTGGATGAAACTGTTTTAGAGACGGGCATCCTCTGTTATTTGATTTTTCGAGATGGGCACTTATCATGGCCACTTTCTGTTAATAGAGATGGATGTCCTTCTATGAAAATCAGTTTACAGAGACATGCGTCCTAACACGATCGTCTCTGTTAATTGATGATTAACGTCTTATTAGGACACCGGCCTCTGTAAACTTTTAGAGGCATACATTAGCCTAGAGGCCGTCTATCCATTTTCAGAGGCGCTCCCTGCCTCTGTTAACCCAAAGAACCTGTCTCCTAAAATCGTTTGTTGCCGTACATGTAGAAAGACTTGATCAAATCTTGAACCAAAAGATTCCAACGAATACGTCCTTGTCCTATCCCCCCCCCCCCCCCCCCCCCCCCCCCCCCCCCCACCAAAAAAAAAAAAGAATACGTCTTTGTCCTGAGGTTTCAGCATCAGTGTAGTATAATAAATCATGCGCGCATGCACGTGATGCGACCATTAACGGCTGGGCGACTTCACAAAACCTGAAAAGCAGACGGCGTCGTACGTGGGAACCAGGCAAATACGTACGTAACGTATGTACCAGAAGACTGCGTCAGCCAGCAGCCGGCCAACTTCCAAACAAAAACGCTACTACCTGGTCTACTAGACTAGTACTTCCGTCTCCCTCGCCGGCCTGGCAGGAGGAGCTACACTCTGTTGTCACTTGTCAGTCGCCAGCTAGCGTCTGATGAATACAGATGAGAGGAGTATGTACGTTACATACATATACGTAGAAGACAGCGCAGTTATTGCTGATAGTAGAGATTGACTTGCACAAACAAATTGCACGGACGAATTAATATTTAAACTTCGGACATTTGCAGTTCAAAAAAAAAAGTCATGTTGGACAAGGTATGTAGATTATTTCAACCTCTTGCATGCATGAAAGAATGATGCATGTACAAGTAGTACTTCGTTGTTTGCTTGCATGACGGACTGTCATAGTTAGCCTCGCTCTAGAAGGCCGCAACACACTAATTAATTCAACAAAGTCATTTTAATTATTTCCGACATCATCGATCATCCTAGACTATACGATTGTAGAAGCCTGAAGGACCGGAAACGGCGATCAGAGGGGGGGTGGATGGGAGCCTCAAATTTCTTTCGAAATCTTCGACCACCGTCCCAACATCAATCCCCTAAAAGCATACACGAAAGACTTGATGACCACGACCCTAGAGAAGGGTGGATGCTCCCTCAGAACACAGCGGGTCACCACAGAGCAAACGGAACACAGATCGAAGCCCAAACGAGCAAACTCCCAAAAGAAAACAGCATTGCTCCTGCAAATATCGGACACGTCCGGTATTATGTCGGACACGTCCGGTATTTTCGGGCACGTCCGGTATGATCTCGGATACGTCAGGCATTTTCAGCAGCAAGCTGACCAAAAGAGGAAAATCCAAAACCCCGTCAAACGGTGTCCAAAAATCATGAAATTTTAACCATAGCTCTTTAGACACCAAGGGAAGATCTCGACCAAATTTCAGCTCAAACTCCAAAGTGAGAAATATCGGACACGTCCTAGATCATATCGGACGCGTCCGGTATGAGCGAGCAGTTTCTCGGGAAAAATCAAATCAAGCCATAACTTGATCAAATCAACTCCAAATGACTTGAAACTTTGCACAAGGGTTCACAAGCGAGTAGAAAGGCAACCTCTAAAGGATCATGGCCCGAGACAAACTCTAGCTCCGTGAATCGAAGGAATTGAAGAATCCCCAAAAAAATAGGTCAAGAACTAAAATTGCCCGGATCTGCGATCTCGTGAGGAATTAGTGGATTTCCTTCAGTGGAAAGCTTCTACTCGTGTCATTGATCGATCCAAAGCAACAAGAACGAACCAAAACCATCCCAAAACGAAGAAACGAGAGGAGAAACAAGAAGGGACAAAAGGAGCTCGTGAAGAACACCAAAATCACATCAAGAACACAACTAAATCATAAATCCCGGAGGGCATACGGTGGTTACGGCCACCGATTCCTTCAAAACCAAGTCACAATTTGAGTTGTGGACCTCTCTCATATATGGAAGCAAACTAGAGGAAGAAACCCTAAAGGAGAAAATGAAAACTAGAGGAGGTGAGGGAGATGGGGGCTCCCTCATCCTATTTAACAGGGCTATTACACATTCCCAGTTTTGCCCCTGGATACAAATGAGTTGAACCGCTAAGCCCAAGGGCGTTGTTGTCTAACCCGGTGTAATCTTGATCCGACGGCCACCGCGCCTTCTCATCGGTAGCTTCGCCTCGACGTGAACTCCCCGATGCCGCCACGTGCCGTCCGTCCCTCCTCGGAACCTCCGCCCGGGTTTTGAGGCCCAAACCCGTAAACCGTCCATCCGATGGTTTTGAGGTCCAAACCATCAAACCGTCCGCGAGTAGCGTACTCCATACGCGTCCCCCGCCATCCGACGCGTGTCACCGCCGTCCTCGACCGGCCGGCCCGCCAAGTCCTCCTGAGCCTCGCTCGACTCACGCGTCCGCCGTCTTGACCCGGTCAACACTGTCACTCCATGTCTTCTTGCACTTGTCGATGTCCCAAGTGTCAGCCACCGCGGCTAGTCACCCGGCCTCTGGGTCCCTCGGTCCAAGCCTCACGTCCGTCCTTCACCGCTCCCGGTCTGTCGGCATGGCACGTCCTCCTTGACCTTCACCTCACCGTCGACCACCGCATCCGAGCTCCACACCTACACAACACAAGCCAAAAGACATGTCGCACACATAGCTTTCGCCATGGTAAGGTTAGTCACCACTCAACCCACTTCGTGGATCACATTGACAATCACTCATCACAAAACGAACACACAAGGGTACTTGTCAACCTTGTGTTCGCAATCTCCCCCTTGATGAGTGCATTGTCAACACCAATACACGAACAACTTGAGCAGAAGAAAAAGAAGAAGAAGAGAAAAGAAAGAACTCACCCAAATGACCAAAAGCCAAGAAAAGCCAAGAACCGGGTCATTTGAAAATGAGCAAAACTTGGTCCCCAAAGACATGGGCAACGGCTCGACGCAACCAAGTAAAACAAATATAGCCCTCAAGAAGAGGCAACGGGCTCAACACCACTAGCAAAGCTCGAAAAGCCGAAAACCTGCTATACCCTCCAGAAGAGGCAAAGGCTCAACACATCTAGCAAAACACCTCAAATGCAACTCCCCCTGAACAAGTGCAATCTCTCTCAAATGAATGCATATCTCTCAACTTTAGGTGAATCTTTCTCAAATGAATGCATATCTCTTAACTTTAGGTGACATTGTGAGTGTGGAAACTTCTCCCCCTTGTTGACATATGCACTTATCAAGCTAGAGCCCAAGAATTGCAACTCCCCCTCAAAACAAGCTAGGAATGCAGAAATGCGCGAATGCAGAAGCTTCAAGATTATAGCAAGTAGATTGAAAGAATGCTCTAGTGGATGCTGTCATGTATATATAGCAACACATACAAGAGCTAGCAAATGCTCAAGGTGACCAAATGAAACGAAATATGACATTTAAGCAATTTTGATCAAGTTTGAGCAATTTTAAAAGAGGGTTCACCACCAAAGGAGCACATAGCAAAAATAGACAGGAGATCGACCTTGTGCTACACATGTATGCAAAGTGAACTACCCCAAACAAAGTTCACACATCATGTCAAGAGACAAACTGGTGGTTTGATCAAATTTTAGACACCAATTGAAATTTATCGGAGTTATGCAGCTTATTACCAAAGTTTGTTAGACAAGTGTGTGCGGGAGGTTATCTGTGCCATCAAAACCTGACTTAGCGACTATGTCAAGCCTATGCCAAAGGCAATCAGAAGCTTAAGACAATGATCTCGATATCCATTACAGAGCTCAAGTTCACCAATAAGTGCAATTTGGAGCTGTCTCGATACTCTGACATAGGATAGTACAGACCCATCCTGATCTTTTCAAATCACTGAGTTTGATTTTCAAGTTTCAGCACAAATTCAAGTTTCTCAAGCAAGTGTGTAACTCAAAGTATGAGCCGTAGCAACTAAGCATATACATGAAGCAAGAAAAAGATCTCGACACATTCTACACATGCTAGTGCCACAAGTAGTGGTGAACACATTTCATGTTTCAACAAGTTTTAATCAAGTTCACAGTTTGGAAAACAAGCTTAGCTCATAACATGCATCAATTGATCAAGAGGCGCCTAAGCCAAAAGCACATCATGTATATCCACAACATCCCCAACAAGAGCATAGTGTCAATCTAGCTACTATAAGGATGAAGCTCAGGATGCAATATGATACATGATGATATGATATGCAAGTATGATATAAAAACAAAAACAAAGGCTAAACTACAAAGAAAAGCAAAACTAGAATACAACAACCAAAGTTTCCCTCCTCTAAAAAGGGAAACAAACTCCAAGCTCCCCTCGCAAGCGAGCAAACTGGGCTTGGTCAAGTGGTTTGGTGAAGATATCTACGAGCTGGTTTTGGGTATCAATGTGGTGCAGATCGATATCACCTTTCTCATAGTGGTCACGCAAGAAGTGAAAGCGAACTTCTATGTGCTTTGTCTTTGAGTGAAGGACTAGGTTTTTGGCTACACTTATGGCACTGGTGCTGTCACAAAACAAAGGCACTCGCCTAAACTCTAACCCAAAGTCTCTCAGAGTAGCTATCATCCAAAGCAACTGGGAACAACAAGCAGCAGCAGCAACATACTCTGCTTCTGTGGTGGATTGGGCAACACTAGACTACTTGCGAGAAGACCAAGACACAAGAGAAGATCCAAGAAACTGACAAGTCCCCGAAGTGGACTTCCTCTCAACACAACAACCAGCATAATCCGCATCAGAATACCCGCAAAGAGAAAGAGAGGAGGAGGCTGAAAACCAAAGACCAAACTCGGGTGTGAAACGAAGGTACCTGAGGATCCGCTTGATGGCTTGACGATGAGACGTGCGCGGAGAAGACTGAAAGCGCGCGCACAAGCAGACTGCGAACTGGATGTCTGGTCTCGTCGCCGTTAGGTACAGCAGGGACCCGATCATGCTTCGGTATTCCTTCTGGTCCACAGCTTCTCCCTCCTTGTCCTCATCTAGGGCCGTCATGGTTGACATGGGCGTCGAAAGAGGCTTGGCCTCACCCATATCAAATTTCTTGAGCACGTCCTTGGTGTACTTGCCTTGGTGCACGAACATCCCCTCACGAGTTTGCTTGATTTGCAGCCCGAGGAAGAAAGTCAATTCACCCATCATGCTCATCTCAAATTCCCTACTCATAGTATCTGAAAACTTGGCAACAAGAGCATGAGAAGAGCCACCAAAGATTATATCATCCACGTATATCTGAACCAAAAGGATATCTGTGCCTTGCTTGAGGAGGAACAAAGTCTTATCTATGGAACCCATCCTAAAACCCTTATCAAGCAAGAAAGCTTTTAAACGCTCATACCAGGCTCTCGGGGCTTGTTTCAAACCATACAAGGCTTTGTGGAGTTTAAAAACATGGTTGGGGTACTTTGGATTTTCAAAGCCAGGGGGTTGCCTCACATAAACCTCTTCCTCTATGTACCCATTCAAGAAGGCACTCTTTACATCCATCTGATACAGCTTGAACCCTTTCGAAGCTGCAAATGCTAAAAGAATCCTAATGGCTTCTAGACGGGCAACAGGAGCAAAGGTTTCTTCATAGTCTATTCCCTCTTTTTGGCAAAAACCCTGAGCCACTAATCTCACCTTGTTTCTCACCACCACCCCATCCTCACTCTGCTTGTTCTTGTAAACCCACTTTGTACCTATGGGGTGGCACTCTGGTGGAGGTGGAACTAAAACCCACACTTGGTTCCACTCAAAGTTCTCTAACTCCTCGTGCATAGCATTAACCCAATCGGCATTAGATAGTGGGTGTCCAATATCTCGAGGCTCAAAAGAAGCTACGAAAGCAGAATGAGCGAAATGGGAAATATGATAAGACTTGGAACGCGTTACCCTTTCGTCGATGTCGCCGATCATGGTCTGAGGAGGATGGCGTCGCTGGATATGTCGAGGTGCACCCAAAGACGAAGTCGCCTCCCCCTCATCCATAGCTGGGGCCTCCTCAGTCGATTGAGGAAGCGGCTTGCACGGACCCCATGAAGTAGAGGTGGAGGGCTCGGGGCCGTGAGCCGAAGTGGTCGAAGCTGGCTCGATCGGGGCAGCTGGTTGAGATGGCTTGGGATCATCCCAATCGATGTCATCGCCATCCTCAACAAAAATGCTGTCACCCATCTCTTCATCACCTGCACGTTCAAAGACAGAAATAGAAGAGGGCATGGTTTTGTCGAAGGTGACTTCACAAGTCTCCACGACACGGTTAGTCTCAAGATTAAGCACACGGTACGCATGTGAATGAGAAGCGTAACCGAGGAATATACCGTCCGAAGATCTAGATTCAAACTTGTCAAGATTACCTTGCTTAAGAATGAAGCACCTGCAACCGAAGACTCGAAAATGACTCACCTTGGGTGGATGCCCAAACCGCAACTCGTAGGATGTCTTCTTTAAGAAAGCACGAAGAAAAATGCGGTTTGAAACATGGCAGGCGGTGTTGATGGCTTCGGCCCAGTAATGCCTAGGAGTCCTATGCTCATCGAGCATCGTCCTGGCCATTTCAACCAAAGTCCGATTTTTGCGCTCAACAACACCATTCTGCTGAGGGACATAGGGCGAAGAAAACTGATGTTCAAGACCCAAGGAAGCACAGAAGGTGTCAAACTGAGAGTTTTTGAACTCAGTGCCATTGTCACTGCGGATAGCTCGTATGGCATTCTTTGGTAACTCAGTTTGCAACCTCAAGATCAAGTCACGAGCATGAGAAAATGCTTCGTCCTTGCCCTCCATGAAAAACACCCAAGAATAGCAAGAAAAATCATCCACGATCACAAGAACGTACCACTTCCCTCCCTCTGACCGAACCCGAGCTGGACCAACAGTGTCCATATGGAGTAGCTCACCGGGTCTCGTGGTCATGACCTGAGTCACTGGAGGATGGGAAGCAGCCACCATCTTTCCGTGGCGACAGGGATGGCATACCAGATCCTTCTCAACCTTAAGTTTGGGCAATCCTCGAATCATGTCAAGAGAACTCAACCTCACTAGGAGATCGAAGCTCAAGTGACCAAGTCTCCTATGCCACTTCCACAAATTAGAAGAAGATCCGGCAACCAAACAGCGAGAAGAACCGAAAGACTGAGAGAAATCAGCTCTGAAAACTCGACCGAAAGGAACGATCTGACAAACTAGATGTTCCTGAGAATCGAGCACACGAGAAAGTCCAGTCTTAAAGCACACCTCAAACCCATCTTGAAGGAGTTGCGAAACAGAGAGCAAATTGAAATGCAGGCTTGAAACCAAAGCAACGTCCTTCAAGATAAAAGACTCATTGACCCGAATGGTCCCACGAGACAGCACCTTACCTTTGCTATTGTCCCCAAATGTGATGTACTCCTTGTATTGCATGGGGTCGAGGCTAGAGAACCATTTGGAACTTCCGGTTATGTGGCGCGAACAGCCGGAATCAACAAGCCACGTGTTCTCCAGGCCTCCGCTCTGCATCAATAGAAAGACAGGGGGTGAGCAAATGGCACAACACTGGGGTTAGTGAAATGAGGAGAATACCAGTGTTGAGTCATTTGCCCTGGAAAAGTGTTAGGAAAAACACCATACATGCCATGTCCCATTGGAGAGAAGCGATCACCACGTGGGGGAAAACGTGGTCCGCTAGGAGTGTGGGACTGAAAGCCACCGTCGCGAGGTCCAGAGTCATATAGATCATGACTTGGGCCACGCCGGGCATGAACACCACGTGGTCTTGCCACCTGAGGCCTAGCACCTTGAGGCATTGCACCTCTAGGCCTAACACCGTGCCTCTGAACAGGCGGTACATGTACGCCATGGGGAGGACGGTACATGTTCCGGTTGTTCAACTCGTACTCGCGCCGCTCATCTCTCTTCCTCCTAAAGCAAAACTCAGCCAAATGACCATCTCTATGGCAATAGTCACAGTGGTACCTCACCTCTCTCTTGGATGGTGGTTGACTCACTCTCTTGTGGATGTGGTTCACTCTCTGAGGCTTTTTGGCTTTAGGAAGGGGTGCACTAGAGATGTTGGGTAGAGTATCGAGTGAGTTTCAAAAGTGGTTCGGTTTGGGAACCCAAACTTGCTTGGATGGTGGAGCTTTTGGTGGTTCTTCAAACACACCATCTTTGATCATAGGCTTGGTAGACTCTGGTGGAGGGATCTTGATCAATTTGGGAGTGTTGGTGGGTTTCTCACTTGGGTTCAAACCACTATGTTCACCAACCTTGCCATAGACATGCTCACCCTTCCCACCTATAGCAAAGCCTACTCCCGATGAGTCAGTTCCCCGCCTGAACTGGCTCACCATCATGCCCAACTGAGGCTCACTGCACGACACCCAGCTCAAGATGGACCGAAGTTGTGTGTTTTCTTCCTCGGTTCCCATCTTGTCGTGCCTGCAGGACTCAAGCTCCAACACCAAAGCTTCACATCGAACACATGTAGTGGTGGTGCTATCTGAGTTGGCCTTCTCAAACTCAGCAAGTTTGGCAACCTTCTCTGCCAACTCAGATTGCAAGCCTGAGCAGGACTTGCATGCACCGAGCAACCCAGAACGAGACTTCAGCTCATCACATTCATCAAGCAAAACAGCATACTTGGATTTCAAGTCAGAGAGGTTAGACATGTGTATAGCGCACTCATCGCACTCCTCCTCCTCTAACACCACTACACCACTCTTGGCAAGCTCCAACTCCTTCAAAGCAACCTCTAGCTGGTCCTTAAACTCTTTTCTCTCGCGGGCAGCACGCTTAAGCAACTTATCTTGACTCATCAATGTATCATTCATAGTAGCAAGCTCAAGCATAAGTGAGTCAAGTGTGGGCGGTACCTCATTTTCGTCGTCGTCGACGTCGACGTCCTTTTTGAGCTTTGCTCCACCGTCAACTGCCATAGTGCAAAACCCACCACGGTTTGCACCGGCAACAAAGCAGAGACCATTGAGCTTGTCCTCGCACTTCTTCTCGGACTCATCGTCGGTCGAGGGAGAAGAAGAGTGATCATCGTCGGAGTCGTCATCGAGGTCGCTGAGGGAGGCGAGGAAGGCGCGTTCTTGAGCTTTGGCCTTCCTGCGGTACGCCTTCTTGATCGCCTCCTTGTCGAAGCCGCCCTTGGCCTTGTGCTTGCCGGAGGTGTAGTTGCGCTTATCCTTGCGCTTGCCGGAGTCGTACTTGTTGGTCAAGGGCTTCTTCTTGGGGCAGTGCGCAACAAAGTGGTCCAGATCTCCACATCCATAGCATCCCTCCTTCGGGCCACCACTGCGTCGGCGGTTCAAACGGTTGTTGTGAAACCGAGAGAACCGACTGATGACGAGTGCCAACTCATCATCCCCAAGAGACTCCAGCTGCTCCTCTGTGACTGACATCAAGCACGACAAAGAGAAAGAAGCTTGTGAAGGGTTAGTCAATGAACTTGAACCACTACCTGAGACCAAAGCCATGGTTGGTGCAGAAGGATTCTTGAGCTTGGCTTGGGTTTGGTAGTCGATCTCTGTGGACTTGAGCTTGCTGAAAAGCTCGTCGACGGTGAGGGTGTCGTAGTTGGCCGACTTGATGATCGCCGACACCTTCACATCCCATACCTTTCGATCAAGGGCATAGAGAAGCTTGAGCGCCCTCTCATGATCACTATAAGGTAAGTTGGCCTTGTTCGCTTTCATTTTGTTGACGATAGTCTGAAAGCGGGAAAACATGGCATCGATGGACTCGCCATCAAGCTGAGAGAAGTTCTTGTACTCGCGCTTGTACGTCTCGTAGAGTCTGGTCTTGACCTGTGCGGTCCCCTCATGATAGCTCTGAAGCCTCACCTAGATCTCTCGAGCTGTAGTACAATCGGAGACACGCTCGAACTTAGAAAGCGAAAGACTCGAGAAAAGCACACTGTGAGCTTTGCTATTTGCGTTGTGCCGATCCTTGTGATCCTGGGTGGTACGGGCCACAACAGGGAGCACAACGTACGTAGCATCCTCGCAAATTTTCCAGACGAGCCAATCAATCCCCTGGAGATGTGCAGACATGCGGATCTTCCAATAAGGGAGCAAATCGTTTGTTGCCGTACATGTAGAAAGACTTGATCAAATCTTGAACCAAAAGATTCCAACGAATACGTCCTTGTCCTATCCCCCCCCCCCCCCCCCCCCCCCCCCCCCCCCCCCTCCCCCCCCACCAAAAAAAAAAAGAATACGTCTTTGTCCTGAGGTTTCAGCATCAGTGTAGTATAATAAATCATGCGCGCATGCACGTGATGCGACCATTAACGGCTGGGCGACTTCACAAAACCTGAAAAGCAGACGGCGTCGTACGTGGGAACCAGGCAAATACGTACGTAACGTATGTACCAGAAGACTGCGTCAGCCAGCAGCCGGCCAACTTCCAAACAAAAACGCTACTACCTGGTCTACTAGACTAGTACTTCCGTCTCCCTCGCCGGCCTGGCAGGAGGAGCTACACTCTGTTGTCACTTGTCAGTCGCCAGCTAGCGTCTGATGAATACAGATGAGAGGAGTATGTACGTTACATACATATACGTAGAAGACAGCGCAGTTATTGCTGATAGTAGAGATTGACTTGCACAAACAAATTGCACGGACGAATTAATATTTAAACTTCGGACATTTGCAGTTCAAAAAAAAAAGTCATGTTGGACAAGGTATGTAGATTATTTCAACCTCTTGCATGCATGAAAGAATGATGCATGTACAAGTAGTACTTCGTTGTTTGCTTGCATGACGGACTGTCGTAGTTAGCCTCGCTCTAGAAGGCCGCAACACACTAATTAATTCAACAAAGTCATTTTAATTATTTCCGACATCATCGATCATCCTAGACTATACGATTGTAGAAGCCTGAAGGACTGGAAACGGCGATCAGAGGGCGGTGGATGGGAGCCTCAAATTTCTTTCGAAATCTTCGACCACTGTCCCAACATCAATCCCCTAAAAGCATACACGAAAGACTTGATGACCACGACCCTAGAGAAGGGTGGATGCTCCCTCAGAACACAGCGGGTCACCACAGAGCAAACGGAACACAGATCGAAGCCCAAACGAGCAAACTCCCAAAAGAAAACAGCATTGCTCCTGCAAATATCGGACACGTCCGGTATTATGTCGGACACGTCCGGTATTTTCGGGCACGTCCGGTATGATCTCGGATACGTCAGGTATTTTCAGCAGCAAGCTGACCAAAAGAGGAAAATCCAAAACCCCATCAAACGGTGTCCAAAAATCATGAAATTTTAACCATAGCTCTTTAGACACCAAGGGAAGATCTCGACCAAATTTCAGCTCAAAACTCCAAAGTGAGAAATATCGGACACGTCCTAGATCATATCGGACGCGTCCGGTATGAGCGAGCAGTTTCTCGGGAAAAATCAAATCAAGCCATAACTTGATCAAATCAACTCCAAATGACTTGAAACTTTGCACAAGGGTTCACAAGCGAGTAGAAAGGCAACCTCTAAAGGATCATGGCCCGAGACAAACTCTAGCTCCGTGAATCGAAGGAATTGAAGAATCCCCAAAAAAATAGGTCAAGAACTAAAATTGCCCGGATCTGCGATCTCGTGAGGAATTAGTGGATTTCCTTCAGTGGAAAGCTTCTACTCATGTCATTGATCGATCCAAAGCAACAAGAACGAACCAAAACCATCCCAAAACGAAGAAACGAGAGGGGAAACAAGAAGGGACAAAAGGAGCTTGTGACGAACACCAAAATCACATCAAGAACACAACTAAATCATGAATCCCGGAGGGCATACGGTGGTTACGGCCACCGATTCCTTCAAAACCAAGTCACAATTTGAGTTGTGGACCTCTCTCATACATGGAAGCAAACTAGAGGAAGAAACCCTAAAGGAGAAAATGAAAACTAGAGGAGGTGAGGGAGATGGGGGCTCCCTCATTCTATTTAACAGGGCTATTACACATTCCCAGTTTTGCCCCTGGATACAAATGAGTTGAACCGCTAAGCCCAAGGGCGTTGTTGTCCAACCCGGTGTAATCTTGATCCGACGGCCACCGCGCCTTCTCATCGGTAGCTTCGCCTCGACGCGAACTCCCCGATGCCGTCACGTGCCGTCCGTCCCTCCTCGGAACCTCTGCCCGGGTTTTGAGGCCCAAACCCGTAAACCTTCCATCCGATGGTTTTGAGGTCCAAACCATCAAACCGTCCGCGAGTAGCGTACTCCATACGCGTCCCCCGCCATCCGACGCGTGTCACCGCCGTCCTCGACCGGCCGGCCCGCCAAGTCCTCCTGAGCCTCGCTCGACTCACGCGTCCGCCGTCTTGACCCGGTCAACACCGTCACTCCATGTCTTCTTGCACTTGTCGATGTCCCAAGTGTCAGCCACCGCGGCTAGTCACCCGGCCTCTGGGTCCCTCGGTCCAAGCCTCACGTCCGTCCTTCACCGCTCCCGGTCTGTCGGCACGGCACGTCCTCCTTGACCTTCACCTCACCGTCGACCACCGCATCCGAGCTCCACACCTGCACAACACAAGCCAAAAGACATGTCGCACACATAGCTTTCGCCATGGTAAGGTTAGTCACCACTCAACCCACTTCGTGGATCACATTGACAATCACTCATCACAAAACGAACACATAAGGGTACTTGTCAACCTTGTATTCGCAAAGCCCTTCGTACTAAACTCATTTTAGCTATGTGTCGTTTGTGTTTTTTTTTTGTTTTGAAGGAAAATGTGTCGTTGGTGTTGAGTTGGTATGCATTGCTCAGTCCCCTGCAGGCCCGGCCCAGCCTCAAGCGGACCTTTTTTTATTATTATGTGACTGGTCTTCCAGCTAATAATTAGAGAGGAGAATGCAAAAGCAATGTAACAATATAATAGCTACGCACGCGTACTATTCTACTCCATTTGTTCCAAATTATAAGTTATTTTAGCTTTTCTAGATACATAGCTTTCGCTACGCATCTATATATAGGTTATACCTAGATACAAATATAGCGAAATCTATATATCTAAAAAAGCCAAAACAACTTATAATTTAGAACAGAGGGAGTTTTTGACTTCTTAAACTCTGACAAGTATTTGGTTTTTAAATATGACGTTAAAATGTCATTTTTGAGAAAAAAACATAGATTCTCTTTACAGATGATACACACTTAACAAAAAAAAGTTTGCAAATTATTTTAGGGAGATAATAAAACATTGCCGAATAATAAGTCTATACATACATATTTTCTTCTTTTCTCTAACAAAGTATACTTTATATATAAGCTCTTCCTTAGAGCATCTTCAATAGTTTTGTAAAACAACTCCAAATCTTGATTTTTTTTGCTAGATAAAGAAAAATCTCTATCCAACAATTCCTCAGCTTATAGCACTTCCAACATGTAACACCTTGGTGTTACAATCTTGTTTAGCACCGTGATTTAGGTCTAAGTAAAATTTTCAAAACGAATTTCTTGGAATTTTTGGATTTAAAATATACTTGATGCAATAAGCGAATCCCGTGTGACTTAGTTTCGTGGACTCAAATAAACGCTCAAGTTAAATTATTCAGTGCGTAAAGATAATTAGGAATGTCGAACGACGATTCTAGTGAACGGTTTATTCGGTCAGATTAAGCATGAAAGGCAACTTTTATAAATAAAATAAAATATATTAATAAATACAAGAGGATATATATATATATATATATATATATATATATATATATATATATATATATATATATACTCACGGGTTTATTTTGTTAAGCACAAACTGACGAGAAAGAGCGCAATAGCTTCGTTTATTTTTCCTGACGTACAACGTACTCGTTGCATGAAAATTATTTACCGTCTCGTCTCCTGTCGTGGCTCTGCACCCCGACGCATCGGTTTGCCTGCGCCATTGTCTCTCTCTCCCCCGCGTCCTTTCTCTGAGAGCGTTTTAAAGAAAGTTGGCCAGGCTGTTGCTGCCGTGTACTGCTTTGTTTGCATTTTCCCCAGGTGCACGTGGTTCTGCCCCTGCCCTCGTCATGTCTTTTCACGTTCTGTGCGTGCGTAGGCGCACAGCTGACGGCCACGCTACTCCTTGCGCTCCACCTTCGTGCCGTAGCCCATGGCGTTGCCCCGTGCCGCGCTCCTTCGTGTGTAGCACCGGTGCCGCCGTGGCCGGCGTGCCCGCCTCCTTGACTCACAAGAGCGCTCCTTCCGTGCCCGCGCGCAGGCCCACAGACCACGTTGGACCTGTTGCTCCACGGACGTCACCGCCCGTGCACCGCAGCGCCGCCGCATCCTCCTCGACGCCGCAACTCCACGCCGCCAGGTGCGCCCGCGCCTGATCCGCTCGCGCCGTCCGCCGTGTCGCGCCAACGTTGGGTGCGCTGTGGCTGCCCATCGCTGCCCTGCCTTGGTCCACGCCTCCCCGCTTCACCTCCTCCATCGAAGGGGCCGGTGGGTTGCTCCCTCTGCTCCCTGCTCTACGTTGGGGAGAAAGGGAAGGGTAAGAATCCAAGTGAAATTTTATACAGGGTCCTTACTACGAAATACATGACCCACCAGAATAGTGCCAATGTCCTGCGGGTTGATTTAAGTGAAGTACGAGGGCCTCGGTGCAATTTGGCGTCGCCGCCACTGTCTGGCCCTGGCCGGGTGGGCCGGCCTGCTCGCCGCGCCGCGCGTAGGCCGTCGGTTGTCCTAGCTGGGCCACTCGCGCTGTCCCCGCATTGGGCCGTTGGCCTACCTACCACTGGGCCGGTTGGTCATTGCCGTGCTACTGGGCCACCGCTCGCACCCGCGCGCACGCCCGGCCCCGTCTGGGCCGCCAGCGTCGCTTGGGCCGTGCTCGCCCATCTGGGCCGGTCCCATGCTCGCCTGGCTAGGCCGCTGCCTGCACTTGGGCCGCGCATCCGCGTGGGCCGTTTTGGTGGTTGCCAGTCCTTTCCATTTCCGAAATGCTTTTCTAAAATAGGTTTCTAGTTTAACTTGTAAAATCAATATAAAATGGTATAGGAATCCAAAAATTGTAAAACCAATTTTGTTAGTCTCCTAAAATTATGATCTACCTGGTAGTATATTTCGTTCACATAGTGTGATAATATTCTTGGAAGCTATATAATTAATTTAAGGTACTTAATATTGTAAAAATATAAACTTGTAGGAATTGTTGTGATAAATTAGGTACTCACTGTAATTTTTGTAGCTCCAGAATAATTAGTTTACTATATTAATAATGATGCCCTATTTCGAATAAAGATTAAATTAATAGAATGGAATAAAGAAACACATTGGGTTTTGTATAACTAAAACATCGGTTGGGAAGTAACGCCTTATTCGACAAAATGGATGCGTAGCCTAAGTATGGTCGTCGTTAGAACTAGCTCGTTAGCTTGAGAGGCGTCAATCGTATTTTACAAGTTACGGTTGCAGTTGATTAATTACGTCCTTGCATTGCATCACGTTGTATATCATAATAGGGACGTCGATGGATCATGGAGTCATCGGGAGTTGCTGGAGAAATGGTACTTTTGGAGATCGTGTCGCCATGATGGAAAGCTAACTTCTGATTATATCTTACCCAGACAAGTCCCGGTGCATAACCCCTACTTTTCTGCAGTTTAAATTATATTTGTGCATTAAGTTTTAAGGAGTTGAATGAAACCCACTTGCATATATATATCTTTATCCTATGAGTCTTACTAGTATGACAGGATCGTGTAGATTGCTATGCTACAGGACTTCGGTAGAAGTCGAGTGATTGCTGTCACTCGCGAGATATAGGAAATATATTACTGTATTATTATCACTTGGAAAATATAAATGGTGGAAAGGAAAAATGGTGACCGGGCAGGAATATGATTTGGGCATTGATGGGTGTAAGAGGTTGTGTCGCCGCGGACGCGGGGCATAGTTTGGTTACACTGCTTTCCCTATTTGTGTCGGTTAAGGACCGGCCGTTGGATAAGACGCTAGGCAAGTCATAGACTTATTATCGCGAGCACATACTTGGGTATGGACGCTTGGAAGACTTGTTGCTCTCTTATCGTGGATCCGGCTCTTTCTGGACTGATAGTCGGGGTGGTTTTTGGGTTAGGAAGTCCTTGCACCGCACTGAGTCCGGGACTCAGGGGCGGGGGCTTGAAGGCCTAGTTTGGACGGGGACCTGGACACCCAGGACACGAGGGTGATGGGTTGGTCCTGCTTGTGCCTTGGGTACAAGCGGGGCGTGTGTTTTCAGGGTACCCAGCTGGGGGCATTGATTCGCGAATCGCCGACGATCCGGTACAACTTGTCTTAACTCTAGCACCGTAATAAGAACTGGAAGAAGAAAGATGGAAAGAAAAGGAAATCTGATTGCTTACCACCTGCTTGAAAGTTGTATATGTGCTTACATAGAATGGTTAGTTAATGAACTAATGCACTGCTAATAAAAATCGAATAGAATGGTTAGTTAATGAACTAATGCACTGCTAATAAAAATCGAATATAAGGACGCACATTTAGTAATGCTTCCTGCAGATGCAATAAACCCACAAGCCAGATAGCCGTGCATATCCTTGGAGTCTTTTCTTTCCTCCTGTCGGGTAAGTCTTGCTGAGTACAATTGAGTACTCAGGGTTTTATTTCCTCCAGTTGTAGGTGACAGGTGGATGCTAGAGCTGACCTTTGTGTGTGGATTCCTCCTGGTGGGCTCAGAGAGAATTTTCTTTACGCTGCGATCATAGTTTTTATTTATAACTCTTACTAAATGTTTTTATGAGTGAAAATTTTATAATCTGTTGTCCTAGTTTATTTATCAATGCTTCATCATGCCATGAATAGATGTTTATTTCCGCTGTAACTCTGTTCACATGTTTATATTCCGCTGTTCAATTAAATTATTCATAACTCTGATAATATGTTCATATTCTGTTATTATAAATGATAAATATTATACTCTGATGTTACATGCAAAGTGATGTAAGAAATGGTTAAGAATGATGTAAGCTTTATCCTCTCATTTATGATCCTGATGGCAAAAATGTGGATTTTCAGGTTCTCCCCTGGGGTGTGCCCGATGGGACCGCGTGATTTGGTGTTCTCCATTGAGTGCTTAGTGTCTAATGAAAGACGAGCACTCCTGGGAGGCATTAGATTAGGCGGTTCTGCCACACAACAGTTTTGAGAAAAAGAGTTAGTAAATCAATGAGTTTTACAAGTGGTTAAAAAAGTTGGTCGCATATTTTTTGGGTTCCTCCTACGGTTATTAAAATCTCACTCCTGAAAGATAAAAGAAAATTTTGTATCAGGAATCCCGGACTATTTTTAAAACACTTCACATTTGCATAGGAAACCATGTCCTTACTCATGTTCTTCCACACATCCTTGCACTTCCAGATTGGTGGATTGATATATGCGCACATATATTGTCGCGCGACTGGATCGTTTCTCTCAAGTGCAGAAAGATTGAGAGTTGAGATAGGGTGTGGTTGGAGAGTAGTTATTTTCAATCTTGCAAAAAAAAATATTGGGAGTGGGTTTTGGAAACTCTTGGAGATGCTTTTACCTCTCTACTTTTTTTTTTTTTGGAAAACTCATTGATTTACTAATTTTTTTAGGTGGCGCGAGTGTTGTCTTCTGGTTGATCACATTAGTATCACGACCCTGCACCGGTACGTATGCTGGTAGTATGCCCGCCGTCCGGATTAAGTAAACGAAATTCCCCGTTAACAATATTAAAAACACAGCCAAGATGACGTGGTCACTGCATTAGTTGACCCGTCGGCACCAGTGACCCAGCCCCGCCCATCTGATCTTGTCCGGTTCCTCTCGTCTCGTCTCACTCTTCCACTCCTCATCACGTACAAAAACATTGCAAGCTGATCTGCCGGTGACTCCCATCCTGGCCTCACTTATGCAGCCAGTTTCACCGTCTCGCTCTGCGGCACCCAGCTTCTAGCTAGACACGCTGCACACTGCCCGGTTCCTGTGCTCCGTCGCCGCCGCCTTCGCGCGCCTCCTCCGCGAGCTCCGCAAGCTCCTCATCAGGGCATCCGCGTTCTCTCCGGTCGTAGCCTCCCTACCAACGGCGGCGGCAGCGTCGTCTCCAGCCGCCGGCGTAATCTCCGCCATGACCCTCCCGCTGCGGCGGAAGACGCCTGCTGCTGCCGCCTCAGTCGTCGCTATCCAGAAGCAGCTGTTGGTGGTGGCGCCGCCTCCCACAGCTGTTCTTGTTGGTGAAGAGGCGCCTAACGTTGTCGGCGGTTGTAGCGATGACGCAACAGAGCAACAAGCTGAGAGCAAGAAGAAGAAGACAGCATGGGCTGCGAGGAGGCCGAGGCCCTCAAGGCTGGATATACCTGTGGTGGATGTCGATGCCGGCGAGGTGGCTGCCGGCTGGGCCGCCGCGCGCTGCTGCCTCGGCGAAGGAGGCTGACCTGAAGGAGGTGGAGGGCGAGGGATTTAGGCTGGCGAGTAGAGCAGGACCGAGGCATGCGATGGAGGATGCGTATGCCGTGGTAACCGATAAACATGGTGGAGATTCTGAGCTGGTAATTTTTTTTTATCTGCGTGGCAAACGATTTGATAAATTATTTGCTTGATTTGATTTTATTGATGCGAAAATTTGTTTATTATCTAATTTTTTTTCCATCCTCCTTGATAAAAAAATATTTTCCAGCCTAATCCATCATGTCTTATGAACTCGTAAGTAGTATTGCTATGAATTTATTAAGAGACATATATAAGGACAGCATTTCTAATTTTCTTGCTAGATATTTTTTTTGAAACAATTTTCTTGCTAGATATGAGTAAGACTATAAATACTCTCGGATTCACGGATGACAATATTCCGTTAAAGAAATATGTCATATTATTCATATGTATATGTACATTGTATACATTTTCCAGTAAAACTTGCACATATATCATACTTTGTCCAAGAATTATTATTTCATGAATTGGTGAATTTAACATTTTTTTTCTAATTACTGTATGCCAGAAATAAATATTTGATTTCTCCTGTTTACAGAATATAATCCATTTTACATAAGTCTGCATTGTATACGACTTTTTTTTTAGAAAAACTACATAATTGTGCTTTATATGTTGTTAAATAAGTGCAAAAATATGAATATTTCTTATAAGTTTTATGAAAAACTAAGCTACAAGGTAGTAATACACTTTAAATGCCCCTTGTTAACTAGCTAGTCTTAGACCATCATCTCTCATGATCAGCTAGTAGCACGAGAGGGTTTTGAGAAATAATTTAATTTAGTGATGGCTTTAATTTGACCAAGGTGGAATACTCCACGAATATAATGCTTCCATTTTTCTATGGATGGAGTACAATTATGGCTGCTCTAGCGACAGCAGGGGCAGAGCTCTCTGTTGTGACCAAATGCTGCCGTGGCCCCTTTGCCACTAGAAATTACCTTAGGTGAACACAAAACAATTGCACTTCCTACATGCTAACAAAAACACTAAATATAGTGAGTTTTGGGCTTAGTCTCTAAACTTAGCCCTCTTGAATTATCATCAAGCAAGATCCACAACTAAGATGTAAGCATAAGCACGCCCAACACTGGCACCTAACATGTTTTGGTTTGTTAATCTCCGAACCTTTTAATTTCCCGCAGGCATTCTACGGTGTGTTCGACGGACACGGCGGCCGCGCGGCCGTGGACTTCGTCTCCGAGAGGCTCGCCAGGAACGTCGTCGGCGGCGGAGGAGGACGCCGTTTCGGCGGCGATCAGAGCGGCCTACCTGGCCACCGACAACGAGCTCCTCGCGCAACACCAGGTGCATACAGCGTACTGCCAGAGTGACACTACGTACAAAGACGCACGTTCGTTTTGTTTACCGGGTCTACTACGCATATATGCACTTTCGTCCCACGTTGAACACGTCAAAAAGATTCTTATTTGTGCTTGCCATGTATATATCCTCGTCTTTTTGGATGACCATGCCCCCATGTGATTACCTACGTACACTTGCCGTGTCACTGGCGTTATTCATCAGGAAGGAAATAAAAAAAAAGAGAGATGATTTAGTTTGAGGTTTGCATTAAATTAATTTGTAGCTACTGTACTGAGTACACACAAGGCATGCATGGTTTAATTTGTCAACTTTCTCTAAAACATGTTTGAATCTTAGCCTCTTATTAGGACTAGGAGCGTCTAAATTTGAAGCTTCAATATTCAGCCACGGTCTTGTAGTGTACAGTTTGTTTGAAACTGACACTAAATCACTTTATCGTTTTCCAGTCTCCAAAGTTGGTTGAATGACAAACCATATATATATCGTGTCCAAAAGTTTGTTTGCGTTCGTTGCAGAAAAAATACCATACCATAAGTCTAATATGTGAAAATGACGTCGCAGGGTGAAAGCGGCGGCGCATGCGCCACAACGGCGTTGGTGAGGGGCGGGCACCTCTACGTCGCGCACGTCGGCGACTGCCGCGCCGTGCTGAGCCGCGACGGCGCAGCGGCCGCGCTGACGGCGGACCACACCTGCATGCGAGAGGAGGAGCGGGAGCGCATCGAGCGGGAGGGCGGCTACGTGTGCCGCAGCGGCAGTGGCGTGTGGCGGGTGCAGGGCCGCCTCGCCGTGTCCCGCGCGTTCGGCGACGGCGCGCTGAAGCGGTGGGTCGTCGCCGATCCGGCGGTCACCAGGGTGGCCCTTGATGCCAGGTGCGAGTTTTTGGTCATCGCGTCCGACGGGCTCTGGGACAAGGTCAGCAACCAGGAAGCCGTCGACGCCGTCTCCACTAGCCCGGCGACGGCATGCAGGGAGCTCGTGGACATGGCGCGGCACAGGGGGAGCAGGGACGACGTCACCGTCATGGTCGTTGACCTCGGGAGGTTTGTACGGTAGAAGTGTCCAAGGAGGGCAGCAAGGAGCTGATGATGCGCTGACTGAGCACCGATGAATCGAGCTTAACTTTAATGGAGCAACAAATTAGTTTGATTTGCGATTACGGAGGATGAACTGACAAGAGTTCCTTCGTCGACTCACTGACTAATTGCCCGGAGATGTGAAGTGTACATATACAGCATATACAGTTTGTAACATCCGAGATTTTTTTTTGTTTATATATATGTCTCCATAAAACTGTTGCTAAAATAACGAAGAAAAAATAATGGACGCCCTCAGTGAAATGATTACCATAAAACGACGAGATAGGTGTGTCTGTGCACAAAGACAAAAGGGCGTGGCTACGGCCCGGACGTCCCCATCGGAACGCCGGTGCCTCTCCCGCATGCAACTGCTGACTCGTATGCAACTGCATCTGTAGTTATAAAAAAAAAAAACTGCTACGCGTACACTCCCACCCGCCACCGCATGCCGCATGCAACTGATGCGTCTGCACATGCACCCGCCCCCATATGCCGGTGCACATACAGATGCAGCTACGCGCCCCATGCCTGCTGATGCGCATGCAGGTGGAGACCACCCACGCCCGTTTCGCTTGACGCGCACGTGGGAACCGCTGCCCCGCGGGCCCTCCTCTGCATGCGCCCTCTGCTTATAGCCTGCTAATGTTGCAACATTAGGCACTTCAACAACATACATCTGAAATAGTTAAAACATTTATAACATATGCTTGCAACATATCTGTATACCAACTGCAACATATGCAACATACAGATATCTAGATAAAAAACATGCAACATTCTGATCTTGTCCATCTGAATATCTGATCTTGTCCTGTTCCTCTCGTCATTGTCTTACTCTTCCACTCCTCGTCCCGTATAAAAAAAAATTGGAAGCTGATCTGCCGGTGACTCCCATCCTGGCCTCGCTCAGTCGCTCTTGCATTGCTCACTCAAGAGTCCAGACTCAGCAGTAGCACCAGTTTGATCGTCTCGCTCTCGGATACATGCTGCACTGCACACTGCCCGGTTCCTGTGCTCCGTCTCGACCGCCTTCGCGCGGCTCTTGAATCCTGATCGAGCTCCACAAGCTCCTCATCAGGGCATCCGCGTTCTCTCCGGCCGTTACCGCCGTTGGTGGCGGCGGCGGCATCTCCAGCCGCCGGCGTAATCTCCAGTCGCCGGCAAGCTGCAGAGGAAGACGCCTGCAACTGCTGTTGCCTCAGTCGTATTCACAGATCATGATTTTCCGTTAAAAGCAGTGTGTCATATTCATATATATGTACAGTGTATACATCTTCTAGTAAAATTTGCGCAAATCATAGTTTTTCAAAGAATTATTTCATGAATTGGTCAGATAAAATATTTTATTTCTCTTGTTTACATAATCCATTTAACATATTTTTATATGGAATCTTTATTTTATACACTTGGGTATACAATCACAAGTTTTTTTTTTAAAAAAAAGACTACATAATTGCTCTATTTGTTGATAAATAAGTGCAGAGATACAAAAATATTTCTTATTATTTTGAGGTCAAACTTAGCCACAAGGTATTAATAGACCTTAAACTGCCCCCTCAATAACTAGTCTTCATCTTCAATACTGGAATCCTCCTGTTTCTCTAGGGCCTAAAACCCTAGGAAAAGGCATAGATACCCTAGGGAAAATGGTTTCCCTAGGGTGGTTCCTCAGGATTGCTGCCTAGAAAACGATTTCACGGGAAATTGGTAAGTGTCCTAGGGTGTTGCGAGAAAACCCTAGGGAAACTATGTTCCCTAGGGGAAATTCGTCCCTAGGGACATCTGCTGACATGCCATTCCCCTACGCACGTGTAAAAGGTAATTTTCCTAGGGGGTGAGTTTTGTGGGGAGCAAACAATCTACAGTTCATACCATGAATAAACAATATACATTTAAATTCAAAATTTTGAATTCAAATACAAATTTAAATATAGCACAATACACATGCAGTGTTTCCATCAGGATTTAACATTCATTAATCCATATTGTTTTAAGTTACAATATCTCATTAGCGGGACAAACACAAACACACTTGTGCCATCAAAATGACCAAACTGCAGCCTGCGGCTACTGCTACAACAAACACCACTACTGATACTGTTGATACACTGAAGAAAACCAGTAGCAACAGCTACAGCCGCTGCATAAGTAGCAGTAGTGAGTAGATCCTGAACTACTACGACACTACACTGTGTAGGCAACGAGTAGCTCTGCTGCACAGCAAAGCCAAAGCCCAAAAGAGCCAAAATAATCAGAAGCGAGGTCAGTAGGTTCTAAGCTTGTGATCCTTACATTACATGTCAAAGCAATGGAAATTCATCGGCATCTTCATCTTCAGGACAGTATGTACCCCCACCACTTGTGGCATTCACATGACAACGATCGATAGCCTCCGTAAGCGATCCTACTCAATGTTTCCTCCGGAGTTCCCATTCGAACAGATGATCCAAGTGCACCAACCTGCTATGCAAAGAAACAAATGAAAATGCTACTAGATAATCATAACGGTTATGATTCCATTCACTACTTATCTCTATGTCCATTTGTCACATGCAAGTTCTGTACTGGAAGTTTTTGAGCTACTATTTTGTGTTATTTGGTTTTGTATGTTTTATTTTAGCTCACCATTGCATAAAGGCACTTGATAGAAAAGCTGAGCCATGCATGACTAATTATTTTGCTTTTCATTTATAATTTGCACATAGGTCACACAGTTATAGTTGACGACACGCAACTCTCCTGCGTGTTCTGAGAAAAAATGATTTTTTTTCTAAAAAAGAAGATAGCAGCTACCATGCACTCACTGGTGGAGCTTCACATAAATATTAGAGGTCACCAACACTCCAACAGTGGTAAAATAAGTGGAGTCACATTGTTTAAGCATGGACTAACTAAACTCAGAGAATATACCAATTTAAGGGAGCAGTAGGTCACACACTACTAGTAGATGATACTAATCTCTTTCTAAAAAAAGATGATAGCAGTTACGTTGTTACTATTTTTAGATGAGCAGCGCGAGCACCAGTGGGTCCACATGCAACCATGGGAC
Organism: Miscanthus floridulus; assembly: GCF_019320115.1. Taxonomy (NCBI): domain Eukaryota; kingdom Viridiplantae; phylum Streptophyta; class Magnoliopsida; order Poales; family Poaceae; genus Miscanthus; species Miscanthus floridulus. Next base: position 58,335,012 of record NC_089589.1, on the reverse strand, counting down.
TGCTCGGCTTGGCCTGAGGCAGCCCTAGGTGGCCTGGCCACCTGCGAGCGAGCGGCCGCGGCGAGCACAGCGCGCCGGTGATGGCCTAAGGGCGGCAGCAGCTGGCTGCCTCAGGTGAGAAGGAGCGGCGCACGATGGAGAAGATGCCACGGTGCACGGGAGAGACGGAGGGAACTCAAAGGACAAGTGAGGGGCAGTGGCCACGGAGCTTGGCGGCAGGATCCATGGCGGCTCTGCTCTGGAGCGGCCAGAGAGCCAGGGAGAGCGAAGCGAGGCCAAGGGAGAGGCAGAGGGAGCGAGTGAGGGAGTGGAGGAGCTTGGGCGTTGTCTTTTGGAGGCGCAGGGAGCAGGGCGGCGCGTGGAAATGGAAGTGGGGGCGCCCAGCCATGCATGGCGGCCACGCGACGTAACCTCAAACACGTGGTGTGCGTCGCGGTGCCCAACTTGGAGGCCGTGTTAGGGCTGATTGCGTGACGAACTTGTCTATGGTCCTTGAAGCAAAGTTGTTCCTCTCCTGATGCTCTTCAACTCCTATTTAGGTTTCCAGTCCATTAGAGCTCTCGATTAGCTACGTATTAAGTTCCAAATTGACAGTGTCAACATATTGACAGCGACAAACAAGAATCCAAATTGATGGTCAAAACGAAGTCAAACTAGTGCCATCTTTTTACATGCTCTTCTCCACCATGTAATACGTCAACAACAACTCTTAAAATATAAATACATCTATCAAGCTACTCAGCTAGTTATACTGACTAAGGAGCTAAGTTACCTACTGTTACCACTAACAAGTATGAAGCATGGCATGTACTATCTTAGCAACTAAAGGCATTCCTACTCTTAATTCTGATTTACTCTATATATGATAAAACGAGGAGTACTAGCTACTATATTTATCAACCAACTCTAGTGCTATAAAATTTACAGTGAGTACATAATATTCTAATGAACCTACTGTAAAAATTTTATGGCTAAAGCCATCATTTGCCATAAAAATTCCTACAGATATTAATCTACATAATACTAAGCTCTCTAATTTGAATTTATGAACCTATCATTATCCCAGCTAACCGTAAACTAACTACACCAACAGATAGATAGTATTTTTGTGAACCTAATAAATTTTGTTTCACTATTTTTGGACATCTATAAGATTTACTACAAATTATCAAAGTTTAGCTCAAAACTAAATTGAATAAGCATTTATTACCTTACTAGAAAATGGAAAACCTAATTCTACCGTGCGGCCCAAAACGCAAGCGGCCTGGCCCAGTTTGGCTCAACGCGCACGCACACACGATGCATGGCGTGGCCCACACGGGGGCACGGCCCAGCCGGGCGACGACGGCCCGCGCGCGGCGGTCACCTTGCGAAAATGCCCTCGGACTACCCAGTGATAGCGTGAGCACTAAGCGCACTATTCTAACAGTCAGCTAACTTACAATTCCACCCCTCCCCCTTTTCTTCTTTACCACGGCCATACCCTTAGCCTCCCGCGCGCGCACCGGAGCGGTGGCGCTGGCACCAGGCGGTTACGCCGGCCACACCAGTCCCTCCCCGCCCTATCTACGGAGCCGATACCTTACTAGGCTTGAACGCGAAGCACTAGGCGAAAGAAGCGCGAGCTAGGACACCACAGTAAGGCCGGTCCACGACGGCGGAGCTCCTGCACTGAAACAATGATGTTCCGGTGGGCTACAACAATGCCGGAGAACTTGGGGTAGCGAGTGAGCTCCAGGAACTCACCCTAGACACAGACGACCCAGTGGTTCGGTCAGAGACAGCCCAAGCCGAGCTAGCCGCGTGCGTGCGGACGGTGCGGCGGTGCACGGTGGTGGTAATGCTGTGTCAGGGATGGCTAGGAGGTGGTAGCGATTAGGCAAAGGTGCGCAGGGTGATTAGCTGGTGGAGGCGAAGTTGGCGGTGCAACGAATTAAGCGGGCAGCACTAGATTGGGGACTTTGCCTTCGACGCGTGCCACGACGGCCTTAACAACCCGGCGAGAGGAAAGCTCCAAATTGGAGCGTGGCACAACAATGCTCACTGCGAGCTGGGGTCGGGTGGTTGGCTGACTATGCCGTGAAGCCATGGACGGGGTTAATTGGACTGAGGTGGCTCCACTATGGTGAATTGAAGGCGCGGGTCCGGTGACCATGGCGACAGAGGAACAGGGGAAGGTAGGCGAGGCTTGGCTTGGCGTTGCCATGGCGGGACGCGGCTGTCAACTCAAAGCAAAAAGGCGCATGTGCTGCAGGACAATTGGAAACCAGCCAAACATGCTCAGGACGGTGGGCCGCACGGCCATAAACCGCAAACCGACGACAGCGGCTCGGCCCTACGCGCCGCAGTGGATGGCGCCAGTCTGAGGAAGTAGTAGCGCAACATCGTCGAGTGCCGATGTGACAGTAAGGCAGGTGGGGCAAGGCGATGTGCGGGCAGAGCCAAGTGTGGCCACACGCGCATGGTACCGCACAAGCGAGCGTGAGGTGGTAGGGCGGCTAGGCGGACGCGACAGCGGTGGTAGAGCGCACGCGGGCGACTTCACACAAGCGGCCACGGCTAGCAGCACCGTGGTGTCACGACGCACGGAGTTAGCGACACAGCGAAGCGGCGGCAGTGGACTAGCCAAAGCAGCGGACCCGCTTCAACGGCGGTGGTGGCCGAGCAGTCAGGTCACCGGGCGTGGCATGCGTGTGCTTGTGCGTGTGCGTGTCAGGGCGCAGCAACGACGACGCGTCCTGCAGCGCGGAGCCAGCGGTAGGATCGGCCAGGGCGGTGGCCCACGCGCGGCACATGTGTTGGGCAGCATGCGCGGCGACGCCAAGTGCCGACACGGTGATCATGCCCAGACGCCGCAACCGTGTCATGCACGCTTTTTAAACCTGCTCAAAAATCCAACTCGATGATCCAGTAGCTAAACTAACTATTTAACACTCGAGATGGGATGTCAAGCTACTAAAACAAACTCTAAAACCATGCTACTACTTAAACCGATTCTCCTATAAAAATTCCCAAACGTAGCCTCGTCAACTAGCTTTCTAACTTAAGAAACTTAACCACGTCTTGATCGGTTTCGCGTCGAATACGATTTCCATGCTATTAAGTAAGCTGGCTAGCGAAACCCATTCTCGACCGTAGGTATTTAACCGTCACCTATGAAGTTTGTACTACAAACTTTATTAAAGTCCCGCATGCACGTTCTATAGTATTCTTGCTCAATAAAAATTAGTTTAGAACCATAAGTGATAGAACGCGACATGAAATATAATATTCGTTTTGCGTTTCCGATGAACGTTTCAAGTTACGTGTATTGCTTTACACTCTATATTACACATATTTACACACAAGTATGATGCTCATGCAGTGTTTTAGCAAAAGATTGTACAGTGTAACACCGAGGGTGTTACAAATCTACCGCCCTAAAACAAAATCTTGACCCGAGATTTCATGTGACTAGTGTGGGAAAGGATATAGGAATTACATTTCAACGTAACAACTACTCATCACAACCAGAGAGAAGGTGGGGATAATGCATCAATATATAGCTCTCTTGTTCCCACGTGGCCTCATCCTCGGAGTGGTTTTGCCACTATACCTTGTAGAACTTCACGACACTGTTCCTTATCACTCTTTCCTTTTCATCCAGGATTTTGACTGGGTGCTCAATATAAGTCAAATCAGGCTAGGGTGGAAGTCCTTCAATTTCTACAGCTTCATCAGGTACCCGTAGACATTTCTTCAACTGTGAGACGTGAAACACATCGTGTACCACCGATAAAATATCAAGAAGCTGGAGATGATAAGCAACTGGGCCACACTATGCCAACACCTTGTAAGGACCCACAAATCAAGGGGCTAGCTTGCCATGGATACCACACCGATGAACCCCTCTCATAGGAGACACCTTGAGATATACATAATCCCCAACTGCAAACTGCAAGGGCCTTCTTCGCTTGTCTGTATAAGCTTTCTATCGGCTCTAAGCTGCCTTCAAGTGACTCTGAATAATGGTGCCTTGCTCTCGGGCCTCTTTGATGAAATCCATCCCAAAGTATCCATGGTCTCCCACTTCAACCCAGTTAAGTGGTGTCCTACACTTTCTTCCATACAGAGCTTCAAATGGTGCCATACGAATACTCTCTTGGTAGCTATTATTGTAAGAAAATCTAGCTAACTTCAGGCATCCATCCCACTTCTTAGGAAAAGAAATGGCACAAGCTCTCAACATATCCTCGAGCACCTAGTTCATTGGTTCAGTTTGGCCATCAGTTTGTGGATGATATGATGAGCTTCTGAGGAGACGAGTACCGAGACATTGCTGTAGTTGCTCCCAGAAACGAGAGACAAAAACTAATCCTCTATCAGAGATGATAGTAACGGGAACTTCGTGTAGGGTCACAATCCGCTCAAAATATATCTCAGCATACTTCTTGGCTGTATATTTAGTGTCTACCGGGATAAAATGAGCAGACTTAGTGAGACGGTCCACAATGACCCAAATAGAGTCATAGCCCTTGGATGTGTGGGGGCAAACCCACCACAAAGTCCATGGAGATATCTTCCTAATTCCAAATAGGAATGGGCAAGGGCTGCAAATATCCTAGAGTACGCATATGATCCACTTTAACTCTCCCACAAGTGTTGCATTCCGTGACGTACTAAGTGATATCCTGCTTCATGTTGGACCACCAGTACAAGTGGCGCAAATCATGGTACATCTTGTTGCTGCCAGGATGGATAGGCAACTTTGAATGATGGGCTTCATTCAAAATCTTCCTTTTCAGCTCCTCATTTGATGGAACCACCAATCTGTCTTTATATCTCACAACTCCTTGCTCATCAATACTAAAGTGAGGACCACGCCCTTCGACGATTAATTTCTTAATGGGAGGAATTTCTAAAGTGTCTTGCCTTTGCTCCGGAATAATCTGCTTCAGCAATTCTAAGGTCAAGGCAATGTGAGCCAGCACCTCTACATGGTTGAGAGACAAAGGTGTTTCTTCAACCTGATATGACTTTTGGCTCAAGGCATCAGCTACCACATTGGCCTTTCCTGGGTGATAATGTACCTCCAAGTTATAATCCTTAATCAATTCCAACCATTTCCTTTGCCTCATATTCAACTCAGACTGAGTGAAAATATATTTGAGGCTCTTATGATCTGTAAAGATGTGTACTTTGTTGCCCAACAAGTAATGCCTCTAAATTTTTAGAGCGTGGACCACAACAACCAGCTCGAAATCATGAGTGGGGTAATTCACTTCGTGTTTTTTTTGTTGGCGCAAAGCATAAGCTATCACATGCCCATCTCGCATAAGCACACATCCCAACCCTGTCTTAGAGGCATCACAATATACATCAAAAGGCCTATCAATATCTGGTTGGACCAACATAGGAGTAGTGGTCAGAAATGTCTTCAAAGCTTGGAAGGCTTCTTCACAGGCTGGGCTCCAATCAAACTTGACTTCTTTTTAGAGCAGCTTAGTCATCGGTTGAGCTATCTTAGAGAAGTCTGGAATGAAACGCCGATAGTATCTGGCTAGTCCAAGGAACTGATGAATCTGGTGCACAGACTTGGGAGACTTCCAATTCAGCACATCTTGCACCTTGCTGGGATCTATAAAAATGTCGTCTGGTGTCAACACATGCCCCAAAAACTGCACTCGATCTAACCAGAACTCACACTTGCTGAATTTAGCATACAACTTGTGTTCCCTCAATTGAGCCAGTATTATTCGAAGGTGTTGGGCATGCTCTTCATTATTCTTGGAATATATCAGATATCATCAATGAAAACCACAACAAACTTATCCAGCTCTGGCATAAATACTGAATTCATCAGGTACATGAAGAATGCAGGAGCGTTGGTGAGACCAAAAGACATTAGTAGGTACTCATACAGCCCATACCTAGTAGAAAAAGTTGTCTTTGGTATATCATGCGGTCTAATCTTGATATGATGATAGCCTGAACGAAGGTCAATCTTGGAGAACACCTTGGCACCTGCTAATTGATCGAACAAAGTATCTATGCTGGGCAAAGGATACTTGTTCTTAATGGTTACCGCATTAAGAGAGCGATAATCTACATACATCCGAAGAGTGTCATCCTTCTTTACAAAAATGGCTGGACAACCCCATGGTGAAAAGCTAGGACGGATGAAGCCTTTTTCCAATAATTCTTCCAACTGCTTCTTCATTTTAGCCAATTCCTTTGGAGCCATACAGTATGGGCGTCGGGAGATAGGAGCAGTACTAGGCTCTAGCTCAATGTAGAACTCCACCTCTCTATCTGGTGGCAACCCAGGTAGATCTTCAGAAAAAACATCCAGGAACTCACATACTACCGGAATAGAGGCAAGATCAGGAGAAGCTTCAGCATGAGCAGCAATAGGTAAGACTGGATCTGAAGGTACAACAAGAGACATCAATGCCTTGCCCAGGCAGCATCATGAACTAGAGGCGGTAAGTGTGGGTGGCTAATACCAAGCTCACTGTGTTTGTCCGAGTATTGATGCACATCTGCGCACCCGGAGTACGAATTCTATAGGCATACGGTATAGCCATAAGAGGTATATTGTGCCGGTCTACAAATCCCATGATCATAAATAAATGTGATGCACCAGAATCAAACACATAAGCTGGATAAGAATCAATGGTAAACATATCAGCCATCATTGGTTCTTGTTGCAATATATGCTCAGCATCCATGAAATTCACCTGTCCAGATCGGCTGACTGGCACTTTCTTCTTGATCACAGTCCGCTTAACTAGCCTAGAGTTAGCCGATGGTTGAGTAGACTGGGCTGACTGGTTTTGGGGACACTCTCGAGCACAGTGGCCATCCTTGCCACATTTGAAATAAGCACCCGGCTTGTTCCCCTATCCTAGACGAGGTGGGGTCGGCTATCCTTGTGGCTGTTGAGGTTGCACCTACTGAGTGGGTGCACGGTACTACATGGAAGGAGCTTAGAAAGTCTGCTGGGGCTGTCGAAATGAATGCCCGCCTGATGATTGATAGGGTACCCGTCGAACAACTTGTACTTTCTGAGTATGGTGGTGGCTAGAAGACCCAGTAGCCACTCGCTTTTGCTTCCATTCTGCCTGGAAATCCCACTACAAGTCCTCCATGGCGATGGCAACATTCATCATCGTCCTAAAGGTCTGGTAGTTCCTAGTATATAATTCCTTCTGAAGGTTGCAAGAGAGGCCGCGATAGAAGCGGTCCCTCTTCTTCTCATCTATGTCCACATGAGTTCCAGCATACTAGGACAAGTGGTTGAACTTGTTGACATAGTCCATCACGAACATACTCCCTTGCCGCAGGTCTAGGAACTCAGTCAGCTTCCTGTTGAGGACACCAGTAGGAATATAAAATTCTCTGAATGTTGCGGTGAACTCCTGCCAAGTCACCCGGTGATCTGACTGCTGCATGGCATTGATGGTATCCCACCATGCACTCACTGACCCCAACAACTATTGCGCTGCAAAGCGCACCTTCTACTCATCAGTCACATTGAGCAACAGGAACTTCTGCTCTAGAATGCGAAGCCAATGCTCTGCATCTAGGGGCTCAGCTGATAGTGTGAATGTGGGCGGGTGCATCTTGAGGAAATCCTAGTAAGAGTAGGGTCCCTCAGGACCGCGAGCACCACCCCCATTCCCACCATTGCACCCATGGCCTCCACGGGTGAAGCCACCGATAGCCTATGCCAGTAGCTCCATGGCACGGGCTGACTCATGGTGAGCTGCCATCATTTTCGCCATCATCTCTGCGTGAGTCATCAGAGGCAGTGGTGGCGGAGGAGGAGCCAGAAGTGGAGCCTCATGGCTCTCCCCGCCATGCTCATTGGCCTGGCCACTTTCACCTTGGCCTTCGCCAAGACCGTGGCCCGCACCGGCACTAGTGCTCCCATGTCCGGACCTCAGATTCATCTATAAGAGATAGGAACCAACCACTTAGGACAACCTTCCCGATCAGAAGCAAGGGATTAGGGAAATGACAAGACATTTATTAAAGCATTCTTTTAGTTATCCTATCAATTTACTAATCCAAATTATACGTGTAGGGGGAACCTTTAGTTTAAGCAAGATTCTATTATCATGATGCATGTATCGGCCTGCACGCTCACTCAAGCTAGAATATAGCGGCATTCGCAAAATTTCGGCACATCGCTCACTCACTTTTCGAATGCTAAGTGATTTCTTACGCAACGTAAGTTAGTCTACCTATAGAAAACTGATTAGATAAAACTAGTGCTGCTATCCTAGATAGACCATATTGCTAGGGCTTATACTTATTTACATAATTTTAGCGCATCCTACTTTTCACAAACTTTTGTTTATCAAATTTTAGGTTTTTGGAAAAGAGTGATGAACTCATAAACTCATTATTGGCTCTGGTACCAACTGTGACAGAACCGCTCGAAATAACATATTTACGGAGGCGCTCGTCTTCCACCAGACACTAAGCACCCCAAAAGCAAGCTACGACGGGTGGTATCCCAAGAGAGAACCCAAAAGATCCACATTTTCCCCCAAGGATCCAATAATGAGAACGAGTTACAATACTTAATCCATTACATACTTCCAGAGTTCTTAAAAATTACCTTATTACATTTCCAAAGTGAGAGTGCGGAATATTAAACAGCGGGATTAAAAATAAACATCTATCGATAATGAACAAGGATCCATCTGTGGCCACCAGAAGAGTCCTTCACACAACGATACGCCTCAAGCATTACCTGCAATAGGGGTAAATAAACCCTGAGTACATAATGTACTTGCAAGACTTATCCGACTAGTGGGAATAATTTCCTGACTCCAAGGGATATGGAAATCTTTATGGTTTGCTGGTTTCCTTTTTGCAGAAAGCAATACTAATAGTGAGTCCTTATTTATGTTATTATTAGTAGCCATGATTAATTGATTATCTAGCCATTCTATGTAAGCACCTGTTCTACTTTGAAGCAAGAGTTGAGCAATTAGTTCCATTTCATCATCTTTCATCTTTCAGTTCTTACTATGGTGCTAGACCCAAAACAAGTCATACCGGATTGCCCAGTGATTCGTGAATCAATGCCCCTAGCTCGGTACCCCGAAAACACATGCCCCGCTTGTACTCTAGGAACAAGCAGGACCAACGCATCACCCTCCTATCATGGGGTCCAAGTCCCCGTCTAAACTTGGACTCAAAGCCCCCGCTCCTAAGTCTCAGACTTAGTGTGGTGCAAGGACCTCCACCATCCCCGCCTCCAATCAGTCAGTCTAGAAAGAGCCGGAACCCACGACTAGAAAGCAACAAGTCTTCCCTACGCCCATACCTAAGTATGTGCTCGTGATAATAAATCTGTGACTTGCCTCGAGACTTATGCAATGGCCGGTCCTTAACCGACACAGACAGGGAAAAAGTGTAACCAAGCTATGCCCTGTTGGCCGCAGGACACAACCTCTTACATCCACCAATACCCAAACCATATCCCTGTCTGATCACCATTTTTCCTTTCCACCACTTTATCATGAGTGATCATAATTATCACCTATTGTGAGTAACGGCAGGTTACTCACGCTATCGATACCCTAAGCATAGCAGCTACTCGACCTGTACTAGTAGGACTCATATGTAGATATATTTATGCATGTAGTTTCTATAAAATGCCTATAACATAAGTGCACATCATATATATTCAGTAGTCGTTTAAAATAAGGGTTATGCACTAGGGCTTGCCTTGGGTAGACGGTGGGTCAACAAGGTCAGCACCGAACGGCTCCGGGGCTTCCTCCTCGCACTCCTCAATGACCTCTTCATAGTGCTGTTCGTCCGTAGGCACGAACTCTACCAACTCATGATCTACATGTATGAAATGATGGTGCAATACTTAGTAATACGGCAACAGCAACTCTTAAAATATAAATACATCTATCAAGCTACTTAGCCAGTTCTACAGACTAAGGTGCTAAGTTACCTACTATTACCACTAACAAGTATGAAGCATGGCATGTACTATCTTAGCAACTAAAGGTATTCCTACTCTTAATTTCAATTTACTCTATATATGATAAAACGAGGAGTACTAGCTACTCTATTTATCAACCTACTCTAGTGCTATAAAATTTACGGTGAGTACATAATATTCTAATGAACCTACTATAAAAATTTTATGGCTAAAGCCATCATCAATTTGCCATAAGAATTCCTACAAATATTAATCTACATAATACTAAGCTCTCTAATTTGAATTTATAAACCTATCATTACCACAGCTAACTGTAAACTAACTACACCAACAGATAGATAGCATTTTTGTGAACCTAACAAATTTTGTTTCACTATTTTTGGACATCTATAAGATTTACTACAAATTATCAAAGTTCAGCTCAAAACTAAATTGAATAAGCATTTATTACCTTACTAGAAAATGGAAAACCTAATTCTACCGCATGGCCCAAAACACGAGTGGCCTAGCTCAGTTCGGTGCAACAGAGGAACAAGGGAAGGCAGGCGAGGCTTGGCTCGGCGTTGCCGTGGCGGGACGTGGCTGTCAACTCGAAGCACCAATGCGCACGTGCTATAGGACGACTGGGAACCAGCCAAACGCGCTTAGGACGGTGGGCCGCACGGCCATAAACCACAAACCGACGATGGTGGCTCAGCCCTGCGCGACGCAGTGGATGGCGCCGGTCTCAGGAGGCAGCAGCGCAGCGTCGTCGAGCGCCGATGTGACGGCAAGGCAGGTGGGGCAAGGCGACATGTGGGCAGAGCCAAGTGTGGCCACGCACCCATGGTACCGCACAGGTGAGCATGAGGCGGCAGGGCGGCTAGGCGGACACGACGGCGGTGGCGGAGCACACGCGGGCGACTTCGCACAAGCGGCCATGGCTTGCAGCAGCGTGGTGTCACGATGCATGGAGTCAGCAACACGACAAAGCGGCGGCAGTGGACTAGCCAGAGCAGCAGGCCTGCGACGACGACGGTGGTGGCCGAGCGGTCAGGTCACCGAGCGCGTCATGCGCGTGCGTGTGCCTATGCATGCCAGGGCGTAGCAACGGCGGCGCGGCTTGCAGCGCGGAGCCAGCGGCAGGACCGGCCCGCGTGTGGCGTGCGCGTTGGGCAGCAGGCACGGCGACGCCGAGTGTCGGCACGGTGATCACGCCCAGACGCTGCAACCGTGTCATGCACGCTTTTTAAAGCTGCTAAAAAATCCAACTCGATGCTCCAGTAGCTAAACTAACTATTTAACGCTCGAGATGGGATGTCAAGCTACTAAAACAAACCCTAAAACCATGCTACTACTTAAACCGATTCTCCTATAAAAATTCCTAAACGTAGCCTCGTCAACCTGCTTTTTAACTTAAGAAACTTAACCACGTCTTGATCGGTTTCGCGTCAAATACGATTTCCAAGCTATTAAGTAAGCTAGCTAGCGAATCCCGTTCTCGATCGCAGGTATTTCACCATCACCTACGAAGTTTGTACTACAAACTTTTTTAAATTCCCGCATGCGCGTTCTATAGTATTATTGCTCAATAAAAATTAGTTTAGAACCTTAAGTGATTGAACGTGACATGAAATATAACATTCGTTTCGCATTTCTGTTGAACGTTTCAAGTTACGTGTATTGCTTTACACCCTATATTACACATATTTACACACAAGTATGATGCTCATGCAGTGTTTTAGCAAAAGATTGTACAGTGTAACACCGAGGGTGTTACAGTAAGGAACTAAAGTTGTATTTTGAGCCAAATAGGTAACTTCAAAACTAAAAGAGCCAAGGAAGGAAGCAGAACTTTTTTAGGGCCAAGAAAATAATTCTCTCATATTAATAAACATGTCATGGAGCATACATGTGCATCATCTCTAGCATCCATGTAAATTTTTTAGAATGGTTTGAATACTTTTGAAGATAATCTTAAAAACCCTTGTTTTTGGTATGCGCTTATGATGGGAGTTTGAATTTCATCATAGCCCATATGCTATTGAATCATATGACAAAAATACTAATTTATCAATAATGAATTTAGATAAAGGGGGATTCAGCATTTGCTATAATAATGAGACCATGGCAAGAATCTAGTAGCTGTTATGTTTGAGTTGGTATGGCTTCCGAACAGATAAGTCCTCCTTGTTTTTTGAAATTCAGATAAGTCCTCCCTACAGACCCAACCAACTAGACTTTTCTGAACTAAATTGAATTATTCTTTCCTTATACCACTTCCTTCGACTAAGTAGATCATAATATATGACTTGTCAAGAAAAAGATTTGATATGTGGAAATTAGAAGATAAAACATATAAACTATCCCATATATATAATGATCATTACTTCCTTTTATAGAAAAACCATAGTATTTTTTCAACAAATAAAAAATAATATTTCCATTCCTAAGTTTCAGTTTTCACGTGCCATTATTCTAATATTTCTAAAAATTAAACAAATACATATCATTCCAAAATACTAATTAGCCTGCTAGTGCAATTTTGAAAATTGACAGCGGCAACAGACATTCAATATGCACCGTTTGGATTAGGTAAATGACGTTAACCCATATACATTCCAATTACCAAGTCATTTAGTTTTCATATATCAGAAAGTTTCAATCCGGCGTTTTTTTTTTTGCAATTTCGATCTAAATTATCATGTATACAAATTACAGTCTATTGTTTGAGTTAGTGGAGATTAAATATTACATTCTTCAAGAAGACAATGAAGGTGACAGGTCACGTCATGTTTTACCAATAGCCCAACATGTACTCCTAGTAGAGAAATAAACCATAATTAATAGTCTCCGACCCCAGTGTTTGAGTTGGTATGGCTTTACACTGTGCCGTGCATGCAGCAGGACCATAGCCAACGAACAAGACTTTTTCCTAAGCCAAATAAAACCATTCTTGACTTAGCATTTTTGGCCTCTGTGTTTAGTATTTTTCTATAACACCTGCCATTTTGTCACCCGCTATCTACTTCCTGTCCCCAGCTATACACTAAAGGGTCAGCATTTAGAAGCTAGTAAGAGCATCTCCAAGAGTTTTTAAAACCCACTCCCAATATCTTGACTTGTTGGCAAGATTGAAAAAACCTTTTCTCAACAACTCTTTATGTCAACTCTCAATCTTTCTGCATTTGGGAAAATCGTTCGAATCACGCAGAAAGATATGCGCACCTTTCCAATTGGCCCATCGAGAGGTGAGAAGGACATATGGGGAAGAATAAGAAAAAGGGACAAAGTTCCCAATGCAAATATATAAGAGAAAAATAAAATATACTCCCTCTGTTTTCGAATTATAAGTCGCTTTGACTTTTTTGGTACATCAATTTTGCTATGTATCTATATATATAATATATGTCTAGATACATATCAAAATCTATATATATATAAAAAAATCAAAGCGACTTATAATTTGGAATGGAGGGAATAGATGTGATTAGGGTAACTTGAAAATAGTGTGGGATTTTTGATGCAAAATAGCTTTCTAGCTTTTAGGAGCAAGTTATTGAAAACGATTGGTAAAAGCCAAAACATATGCTCCAACTGTAGTTTTTTAGCGACTTCTAAAACTCATTGATTTATCAATTGTTTTTAACTATTGGAAAGGGCATGAGCTACTACACATCCCCTGAATTGATCCACCTTGCCAGATGGTGCAAAAGCAAATTTCTTATTGGTCAGATCAGACGATAAAGGATCGAGCACGATACCGGGTGCACGGCCGTCCGGATTAAGTAAACGAAAATCCCCGGTGACAATATTAAAAACACATATGTACAGCCCAGCGCGCCCAGATGATCTGGTCACTGCATTGACTGGTCAGCATCAGTGACCCAGCCCTTGCTTGTCACCCACTTCTCCTGCTCCATTTCCTGATTCCTTCGTATAAAAACTCACCTCTCCTGCCCGTGGCCTCCCATCGATCGTCTTCGTCTCCCTCCCTCGCTTGCTGAAGAACCAGCAAACCAGTTTAGCAGCCGAGCATATACCGTCCATCTCCCCGGCCGGCGACCCGCGACATGCTGCTGCACACCGTCCGGTTCCTCTGCTCCGTCGTCGCCGCCTTCGCGCGCCTGGTCCGCGAGCTCCGCAAGGCGGCCGCCATGGCAACCGCTGCATGCTCTCCGTCTCCTGTCGCTGTACTCATTGCACCCGCCGTGTCGCCCATCGGCCTGATAGCATCCACGCCGCTCCCGAAGCGAAAGAAAACGCTTGCCCAGGTTGCCGTCCCGGAGAACCTGCTCGTCGCGCCGCCACCACCGGTAGTTGTGCTTCCTGCAAAGGTGTCCGACGGGGTCAGTGGGGTCGGGAGAGTAGAGCAACAACAAGCTCATCAGAGCATGACGAAGACGAAGGCCGCGTGGGCGGCCAGGAGGAGGCCGTCGAGGCTCGTCATACCGGTGGCGGACGACGCTGGCGAGGTCGCCGCCGGCTGGGGCGTGGCTGCCGCGCCGGCGAAGGAGGCCGACGTGGAGGTGGAGGGGGACGGGTTTTGGCTGGCCAGTAGAGCAGGACCGAGGCATGCGATGGAGGATGCGTATGCTGTGGTCACTGACAAAAATGATGCAGATTCTCAGCTGGTAATTACTAAATCTTTGCCATTACGTGAAAAATATTAATTTGATTCATTATCTTCAGGCAAAGTTTCACCACTTACACTGATTTTTCCTCATATTATATGGTACCTCAATTTGCGAACATTTATTGGTTTAGATAAGAATAGTTCAGGGTTCCATTTACAAGTTTTTACAAGATACAATAATATCTATATATACTACTAGAACAAAAAAAGTGTTCAATATACATAAATATGGGAAATTAAAAACAAACTTGTTTTCCACTCTATGCCCATTTAGCACTCTCTATATGTCATACTGTTTTTGTGAGGGATTCTCTTTTATGTCATTTTTTGCGAAATATATGTACAATTAATTAATCATTTACGTAATTGATTGGAAATATGCATGCACACTCCTATATATGTGGTACTGTTGGAGGTACATATATATAGATTTTTTGGTAAAAAGTAAATTTATGTTTAATTAAATCATTGTTGTGAGTGTGAGGTAAATCATTGAGGTGCATCCCAAATAGTAGGAAGTCAAACGGCAGACACTTCATGATCAAATATCACATATTATAACACAAATAAAAAAAATGCTAGATATCTCACTCTCATTGCATTGCCTCTGATCGAAGCATGCATAGCTCCACTAGAACATATATGAAATCCGATCTGTTTTGACCCAGTAAAAGACCGACGTTACAGTTACACTGAACACTGAAGAAATGGTAATATTACAAAGCTTTATAATTAAATCTTTGTCTACTTCTTCCCGCAGGCGTTCTACGGTGTGTTCGACGGCCACGGCGGCCGCGCGGCCGTGGACTTCGTCTCCGAGCGGCTCAGCAAGAACGTGGTGTCCGCGGTGCTCGCCGCCGCGGGGACGACGGAGACGCGCGGCGAAGCATCGTCGGAAGAGGACGCCGTCTCGGCGGCGATCAGAACGGCCTACCTGGCCACCGACAGCGAGCTCCTCACGCAGCACCAGGTGTGACAGTGACGCCTACGCACGTTAGAGGTTCCTTCGTTTGTTTACCGGGTCTACGCACTTTCCGACGTTGAACGCGTCAAAAGCTTCTTTTCGGCCCGTTTGCCATGGCTCTGGCTCGTGAAAAAACAGCTCTGGCTCTGGCTCGTATGGAAAAGCAGTTTTTTTCTAACTCTGGCTTATTTTGTACGAAAACGTTTGGCAAAACGGCTTCTCCTAGTGTAAAGAAGACGTGAAATGTCCAAAATACCCTTATTTTTTTTTTCTTTTTTCTCTTCATTTTTCTTTCTTTTTTTTTCTTTTTCTTTCCTTCTCCCTTCTTTTCTTCTCCTTATCCGAACGGCCTCACTCTTTACCGGCACCCACTCCCTCCATCCCTCTCTCTCTCTCTCTCTCTCGGGCGTAGCAGGAGGCCGGCGGGGCGAAGCTCGAGGCCGGCCCACCGAAGCAGGGAGGGGCCGACAGTGGGGCGGAGCTGGAGCTCGAGGCCGGCGGCCGGCGGTGGGGCGGAGCGGAGCAGGGAGAAGCCGGCGGTGGGGCGAAGCTCGAGGCCGATGGAGTGGAGCATGGAGAAGCCGACGGGGCGGCGTAGGGAGGCGGCCGTCGGCGCGCGGTGTCGGGGAGGAGAGCAAGCCGGGGACAGGGATGGAAAGTGACGAGCTCGAGCCGGAATAAGCCAGTATTTTTGGCTTCTCGCGTGGGGAGGAACTGAGTCACCGGGTTTTGCGGGGCTTTTGCCGGCTTCTTGCCGCAAGCCGTTTTGCCTGTCGCCGTTTGGCAGGGCTTCGCCCGAAGCCGCTCGAGGAGCCGCGGCAAAAGCCCTGCCAAAGGGGGGCTTCTTGTTGCGATAGACACATATTTTTTTGGATGCTCATGTGATTGCAACTAGGGGTTCGAGGACGTACGTACACTGCTTGCCGACTTACCGTGTCCCTAGTGTCCCGTAAAAAACAAAACAAAAAAAAAGCTTTAGAATTTCAATGTGAAAAAACAAAAGTAATGACCTCTGATCTGTTTGATCTAACGCAGGATGCAAGCGGTGGTGCGTGCGCCGCGACGGCGGTGGTGAAGGGCGGCGACCTCTACGTGGCGCACCTAGGCGACTGCCGCGCCGTGCTGAGCCGCGGCGGCGCCGCGGCCGCGCTGACGGCCGACCACACCTGGGCGGGGGAGGACGAGAGGGCGCGCATCGAGCGGGAGGGTGGCTACGTGTGCCGCAGCGGCAGCGGCGTCTGGCGGGTGCAGGGTAGCCTCGCCGTGTCGCGCGCGTTCGGTGACGGCGCTCTGAAGCAGTGGGTCGTCGCGGAGCCGGCGGTCACCCGCGTGCCCCTTGATGCTGGGTGCGAGTTCTTGGTCATCGCGTCCGACGGGCTCTGGGACAAGGTCAGCAACCAGGAGGCCGTCCATGTCATCTCCGGGAACCAGGCGACGGCCTGCAGGGAGCTGGTGGACATGGCACTGCGCAGGGGAAGCCGGGACGACATCACCGTCATGGTAGTCGACCTCCATAGGTTTGTAAGATAGGATTATTGACGGATCAGAGCTCTTGGATTGGAGACACGTACTAACTGATGAAGCAACACGTTTCACCTGGGTCTTGATTGAGGGAGAGGTGGTAAGTGAAAGTGAACCGGAAGATGATAAACTGACTGACCACACTACAACACGGCTTGTTCATTGATTGTAGATATTCAGCATCACGTTTTTTTTATTTGCATCCCTGCTGCTGCCCGGGGAGCAAATTAGTTGCTGTAATTAAACATCACTTTTCTGACCCTCACTGTAAAGTACGTGGTTAAAGCTAGCTAAATTTTGGCAGATAAATTTAACTATGGTGTTTATTCGAATGATATTTGTGAACTGAGGGGGACTTGGATCTATTGAACTCATTTCCTTTTATAAGCTGTTATATAATTGTCTAGGTTGGAAATAGATGTGTCTGGAAATCCGAATTATCCAAATCTGTGTGGCAGAACTACCCAAATTATATAGCCCACGTGCGCCTGTCATTGACGTAAGCCACACAATCCCGATAGTCTGTGGGTGTCCTCAAGAAACCCGAATCATCCACTTTTTCTTTCCGAGCAGGATACATTACAGAAGTCATTGCAGTATTACAACAATTTATATAAATATACAAATATATTACATCGGAGTAACAGCGGAAGTTTTACAAAGCATAAGTTTACAAACCATTTGTTAGTTATTACAAACCATAGGTTTTAGCCATCAAGGCAGTAGGTAGCTTGACGGTATCACATATTACATCACATCAAAAGAGGCTCATCCTACCCAATGGTGCACAACAGACTTTCTCTACTGCTGACTCTTGTCCTCTAGAACCGTCATGCAGCAGGGGCAAAAGCCTATCTGCTGTTGAGGCTCACCTACAACAATAGTTTAACAAACCTTGACTACGAAGTAGGGACGGATCCAGCGGTGGGGCAGGGGGGCTCTAGCCCCCCCCCCCCTACCGCCGCTGAACCCTTGGAGCCCCCATGAAGATTGCATCAGTTTTTGAAAGGGAGGAGGGGCTGAGATCCTGATCTGGAGGTTGAAGACGACTAGAATCGCGACTTGGGCTTTTTCCTTCACTTGCCAGTCTTTTCTCCTTTGGCCTTGTAAGGCCCAGATGGCGTCCCACCATTTTTTCGCTTGACACAGCCCATAGCCCACCTCCTTTCTTTCTTCCTGTGCGAGAGTGCGGCATCTCCCCAGACGCGACTCCCACCCCACACGCGAACCACTACCAGAGACGGCTTCTTTGTCGAGTGTCCCAGCCTTTGTCGAGTGCTTTTTATCGGGTGCTCGGCAAAGAGGCTATTTGCTGAGTGCCATAGAGAAAGCACTCGGCAAACAAATGACACTCGACAAAGAGGTGGTTTGCCGAGTGCCGAGCACTCGGCAAACAATAACACTCGGCAAAGACCAGGTTTGCCGAGTGTCGGGCACTCGGAAAACCGGAACACTCAGCAAAGGGTCGCCGTCGTTAACGACCGGCAGCCGCCGTTAACCCTTTGCCGAGTGTCTTCTTCTGACACTCGGCAAAGTGGTTATTTGCCGAGTGTCATTTTTTGACACTCGGCAAACCATATTTTTTTTTTCACTTTTGACCTCCAAACTTTTTCTGTAGTCCTCATACAATACCTGGTACTGCATATTTCAATGTGGCACATTTCTCGGACTTTTTCTATATTTCTTTAATTTATTTCATTTAATTGAATTTTCTTGGATAATTTAAATTATAACCGCTAGTCATTCGAATAATGAAAAAATGAATGGAATAATGATATTCATGTTATTTAGTATAATGTGAGGCCGTATCTAGGAACAGACCACCAATTTCGAACATCTTGTTCATGAAACATGACCATGAACTTGCGGTCGAGTTGTTTTTAAATTCTATAAAAAACAAATGAAGTCCGAAAATCATGAAACTTGTCATGATATCATATGTGGAGGCTGTGATAAAAATTTGAGGAGGTTTCGCGCAAGTTGTCACGTACGATGCTTACAAACCGAAGAATCCCTGAAGAAGTTTTATGATTTCGTGAAGAGGCCGACGAGGTGGCAAGCATCGTATGTGACAACTTATGCGAAACCTCCTCAAATTTTTATCATAGCCTCCACATATGATATCATGACATCTTGACAAGTTTCATGATTTTTGGACTTCGTTTGCTTTTTTATAGAATTTAAAAACAACTCAACCGCAAGTTCGTGGTCATGTTTCGTAAACAAGATATTCGAAATTGGTGGTTTGTTCCTAGATACGGCCTCACATTATACTAAATAATATGAATATCATTTTTTCATTCATTTTTTTCATTATTCGAATGACTAGCAGTTATAATTTGAATTATCAAAGAAAATTCAATTAAATGAAATAAATTAAAAAAATATAGAAAATGTCTGAGAAATGTGCCACATTGGAACATGGAGTACTAGGTATTATATGAGGACTGTAGAAAAAGTTTGGAGGTCAAAAGTGAAAAAATATGGTTTTGTCGAGTGTCCTGAGTTTGGCGCTCGGCAAAGGAGCCTCTTTGCCGAGTCCCAGGACGTATGACACTCGGCAAAGAATTTTATTTTTTTTAAAACCCCCCTCTTTGCCGAGTGCCAGGCCGGGTGACACTCGGTAAAGAATTTGAAATAATTAAAAAATATAGTTTGCCGAGTGCTGGATCGGGGGCACTCGACAAATAATTTTTTTAAAAAAACTCTCTTTGCCGAGTGCCAGGCCAGGTGGCACTCGGCAGAGAATTAAAAAAATTTAAAAAAAAATAGTTTGCCGAGTGCCAGATCGGGGGCACTCGGCAAAGCGAGGATTTAACCCCGCTGGCCCAGCCGACCCACACACACCGCACACTTGCACACAAGCACGTAGGCAGAATGCGCCAGCGCCTTCGCCGCCGCCCGCGCCAGCGCCGCCTGCGCCCACGCCTGCCCGCGCCAGCGCCGCCTGCGCCAGTGCTACCGCTGCCCCGCCCACGCCAGCACCGCCCCCCCGCGCCGTGCCGCCAGAGGAGGAGGAGAAAGAGAGGAGGAGGAGGAGAGGAGGAGAGGATGAAGAAGGAGGATGGAGGAAGAGAAGGAGGAGGAAGAAGGAGGCCGCCGAAGCAATGGCGCCTTCGCCCTCGTGCGCTCCTGCAACGGCACCACAACAACGCCGCCGGGGCGTGGCGCGGCCCCGCAGCAGCGGCGACCCACATCCGGGCATCTCGTTGCTTATCCTGATTACGTTGCTAGGTGTTCCTTACATAATCTTCTGCATGTCGACCATCGTGCCATTCATATATATGTGCATGTCGGCCATCATGCCATTGGTTTTCTTATAGGTTTTGGAAAACCTCACCGTGTAGGGAAGGTGCTGCCAAAATTTTGTATTGACAGTTTTATGTTTCTTTTTTTGCAGAGAAGAGCCCGTCGGAGCGGAGCCGGAGTACCTCGGCAACCCCGATCGCCTTCCTCGCTGCTGCGGGTCTGCCTACACCACGTTGCCTCGCCACTACACCGACCCGCCACAGCCCCGCTAGCCTAACTCCACCGCCACCCTAGGTATAACCCCTCTTTCCATATCATGGTCGTAGATCACATAACCCAGTTAGGGTAGGCAGACCGCGCCAGTGCCGTCGCCGCCGCCCACGCCAGTGCTACCGCCACCCCCCCCACGCTCGCACCGCCCCCTGCTCCGCGCCGCTGGAGGAGGAGGAGAAAGAGAGGAGAGAGGAGGAGAGGAGAGAGGAGGAAGGAGGAAGAAGGAGGAGGAGGAAGAAGGAGGCCGTCGAAGCAACGATGCCTTCGCCCTCGCGCGCTCCTACAGCGGCGCCGTAGCAACGCCGCCGGGGCATGGCGTGGCCCCGCAGCAGCGGCGACCCGCATCTGGGCATCTCGTTGCTTATCCTGATTACGTTGCTAGGTGTTCCTTACATAATCTTGTGCATGTCGACCATCGTGCCGTTCATATATATGTGCATGTCGGCCATCGTGCCATTGGTTTTCTTGCAGGTTTTAGAAACCTCACCGTGCAGGGAAGGTGCTGCCAAAATTTTGTATTGACAGTTTTATGTTTCCTTTTTTTGCAGAGAAGAGCCTGTCGGAGCAGAGCTAGAGTACCTCGGCGACCTCGATCGCCTTCCTCGCCGCTATGGGTCTACCTGCACCGTGTCGCCTCGCCACTGCACCGACCCACCATGGCCCCGCTAGCCTAACTCCACCGCCACCCTAGGTATAACCCCTCTTTCCGTATCATGGTCGTAGATCATGTAACCCAATTAGGCGTCTCCCATTCGAAAGAGATATGGTTGAAAATATGCAGATAATTCCATATCTAAAACTGTATCTGTTTTGAATTGTCCATGTTTTTGGACACCCCGGATGCGTAGGTGGGGTTAGTTTCCATGGTCTGCTCTGATCCGAGACAGAGTTTCGGCATCATCTCCCTGTTGTTCTCTGGATACACAATCTCCCTGGCAGGACGTGTATTTGGAGAACAGCAAGGAGGTGCTACCAAAATTCTATCTTAGATAGGAGTAGAGCATGGAAACTAACCCCACCTACGCATCCTCGCGTGGGATTAGGACCTATCCTCACCTATTAGATAGTAGGAATGTCGTGTAGATGCAATTGATGTTTATATTACTTGCGCGCTATATATGTTAGAGGATGGAGGACCGTGAGTGGATGTACATGGGCCATGCAAGTCAGGGTCAGGTCACCAATGAATGGATCGACAAGACCGATGCTTTCTTGGAACGGGCATTTGGCGTGGCTGCTAAAGGAGCGAGTAAAATTTACTGCCCTTGCAGCAAATGTGCAAACAGGAAAAGACAAACGAAGAAGGTCATGGGGGAACATCTTTGGAAGAATGGATTTACGGCAGACTATACCCAATGGGTCTACCATGGTGAAGCCAATCATATGAGAGAGGAGATGGTGAGGCCACGCGTCGAGGATTATGATGCTAATGCCGGGGTAGCAGACATGTTAAATGGCTATCACGAGGCATAGTTTGCTGAAGGACGTACGGAGGAGGAGCCAGAGGCAATCGCAAAGGCGTTCTATGACATGTTTGCCACGGCATAGAAACCCCTTCACGGCCAGACAAAGGTTTCTCAACCGGATGCCCTTAGACACATAATGGCATTAAAGTCCCAGTATAGCCTGAGTCGAGACACCTTCGATGGTATGTTGACAGTTATTGACAGCCTGCTTCCGGAGGGTCACCTTCTGCCAAAGAGTATGCATGAGTCACAGAAACTCCTTCATGCACTTAAGATGCCGTATGAGCAGATACATGCTTCCCCGAAGGGGTGCGTCCTATTTAGGAAAGAATACGTGGAAGCAAAGTACTATCCAAAGTGTAAATCCTCTAGGTTCCTGGAGGTAGATTCTGGTGATGGCCAGAAGAGGCAGCTTGACATTCCCATGACAATCCTACGGCACCTTCCGTTCATACCAAGGATCCAATGGCTATACATGACTAAGGAATCCACGAAACATATGACATGTCACAAAAATGGCAAACGATATAATCCTGATAGGATGGTACATGCATCCGATGGTGAAGCATGGACCCACTTTGATGGTATTTATCATGAGAAAGCTAAAGAGGCTCATAATGTATGTGTTGCGCTGACAACAGATGGGTTCAATCCTTATGGAATGATGGCTACCCCATACACATGTTGGCCCATGTTTGTTATCCCCCTCAATCTCCCCCGGCGTATGCTTTCAACAACAGAACGTATTCTTGTCGTTGATAATTCCTGAACATCCAGGGAATAATATGGGTGTGTTCATGGAGCCTATGATTGATGAATTGGTCCATGCTTGGGAGGAAGGGGTATGGACATACGATCGAGCTACAAAGAAAACTTCAAAATGCATGTTTGGTACCACTACTCCCTGCATGACTTCCTGGCGTATAGATATTCTGTGCCTGGTGTGTTCACGAGAAGTTCCTATGCCCAGTATGCAATGAAGGTCTGAGGTTCATTTGGTTGCAGAAGGGTGGCAAGTATTCATCGTTCGACAAACATTGGCAATTCCTCCCTCTTGACCATACATTCAGACGAGACATCAAGAACTTTACGAAAGGTGTCGTAGTGACAGACCCTACACCACAGATAATGACTAGTTCTGCGGTTCGTGAGCAGATAGATGGTCTTGTGGTCCATCTAGAAGGTGGTTTTGTGGGATATGGAGAGCAACATATGTGGACTCATAAGTTGGGCTTGACTCGGCTCCCCTATTTTGATGACCTTCTCCTTCCACACAATATTGATGTAATGCACACTGAAAAGAATGTCACCGAGGCACTTTAGGAATCATGGGACATTTCTAACAAGTCAAAGGACAATGTTAAGGCTAGAGTGGATTTGGCAATGTTATGCGATAGACCAAACCAACATATGAAGCCTCCTAGTCGCGGCAAGATGTGGAGAAGGCCTAAGGCTGATTTTGTCTTGAGCAAGCTCCAAAGGAGGGAAGTACTAGAATGGATCCAGACGTTAATGTTCCCTGATGGGTATGCAGCTAATCTGAGGAAGGGAGTGAACTTATCTACTATGCGAGTCTTAGGGATGAAGAGTCATGACTACCACATATGGATTGAGCGGCTTCCTCTGGTGATGGTTCAAGGCTATGTCCCTGAGCATGTCTGGCTAGTGCTGGCAGAGTTGAGCTATTTCTTTCGCAAGCTTTGTGCCAAGGAGTTATCTCGGACCATGATTGCTGACTTGGAAAGAATGGCACCTGTGTTGCTCTGTAAGTTAGAGAAGATCTTTCCACCCGGCTTCTTCAATCCGATGCAGCATTTGATTTTGCACCTCCCATATGAGGCATGAATGGGGGGGCATGCAGGGCCGTTGGTGCTATCTAATCGAGAGATGTCTAAAGGTTCTTCAAAAGAAATGTATAAATAAATGCAAAATTGAGGCTTCCATTGCAGAGGCATACATTCTAGAGGAGGTGGCGAACTTCACAACAATATACTTTGGTGACAACCTCCCTAGCGTGCATAATCCACCCCCTCGTTACAATGCTGGCGAAAATGAATCGAACCTCAGCCTTTTCCGAGGGCAACTCGGACGCGCAAGTGCATCGACCCCCATGACCTTGAATCATGAAGAGTGACGCCATATCATGCTATACATGTTGACCAACCTTGACGAAGTGGAGCCGTACATGCAGTAAGTTCTCAACGAACTTATTAAATATGCCATCACTATTCTGCATCCAACCCCCTTGTTTCTCGTTGGTACAGGGAATTTCTTCATGAATTCTGGCGTTAATCAAGGGATCCTACCCCGCAACAAGTAGATACCCTTCTTAGATAGGGTGCGGGAAATGGAATTGCTCGATTTCATTCTTGGTTCATTCAAACGGCAGGTGTATCGTCAATTTAGCTCGTACTAGTTTGACATTCCAAGTTACTCGTACGTGTGAATAATATAATGATGTATCCTGCTTGAGCTTGTAGGGCTAGAGGGATGCGTCTATGCGTGCCAAGTTGAGACAGGTCGCCGATGGCTTTGCCTATAGGGTTAGATCATTTTTCGGTTATGACGTGAATGGATATCGCTCTCACAACAAGCTACGAGCAGAGTCGGTCCATCAAAGAACCACAAGTTTCGGGTTTTTAACGCCCAGCGTTGATGAGGTGGAGTATTATGGAAGAATTGAAGAAATATACGAACTCAAGTTTCATGGTTCCAAACCTTTTAAATCCCGTCATATTCAAATGTCCTTGGTTTGATCCTGAAGTAACGAGATGGACATATTCTAATCTGGGCTAGTCGAAATTCGCACAGGATTTCGTCTTACTAGGAGACGATGTCTATATTGTGGCCCAATAGGCCACGCAAGTTTATTATCTCCCATATGCGTGTCAAACCAAAAGTCATCTTAAGGGTTGGGATATTGTGCATAGGGTATCGCCACACGGTAAAGTGCCTGTCCCAAACGATGAAGATTACAACTTCAAGAAGAGGGACTAGAAGGGAGGTTTGAGATAGACTTAACCAAAGCGATCGGAATGGAAGTAGACCAATGAAATGGTTATTGAAGAGGACGCTGGAGATGAGGTGCAAAATATGAAGGACTTACAAATGCTTAAGTGATTACATTTAGACAATGATAATGGCAACATTGCTCATTCGAATAGTGTTGATTATTTTGACATGATTGATAGTGATGATGAGACTTATGATCCAGCTAATCCTGATCATGAAGATTATTTCTAATACATGTAATACTATGTTATTTTTGTAATTACGTTTTTGTTTATTTTGCATCTCTTTCTAAGTACTTCTTGTTTATCTGTGCATATTGGTTTACTCTTTTTAATTGCAGGTGATTGAACAAAGATGGTGGATGGTGGGATGAGGAAAGCTAGGTGATGATACTTGTGGTTGTTAATGGTACAATCTATTTGCAAATTGTGGTTGTAGATGATGGAGCACTTAGATTACTTGTGAACTTATTTGTGATATATTATGAGACATGTGATGTTTGTGATATATATGTGGCGTTGGTGATATATGTGCCGTTGATGATATATATGTGATGTTGGTGATGTTTATTATATATATCTTCTGTTTGTTTGGATGGAATGTAAAAAACAAATAAAAGGTTGTTTTCAGTCACTTTGCCGAGTGCAATGGCCATTGACACTCGGCAAAGTGATGACCTGAGAACATGCCTGGGAACATGCTTTGCCGAGTGCAAAGGCCATTGCACTCGGCAAACATCACATATTTGCAGAGTGCCACGGGCCATGCACTCAGCAAAGGTTGCCTATTTGCCGAGTGTCTTGCCGGGTGGCACTCGGCATAGTGGCCACCTTTGTCGAGTGTCTGAGTCAACGGCGCTCGGCAAAGAGGCAACCTTTGTCGAGTGCTTGACCTTAACACTCGGCAAAGCCACCGTCATGGTGGCACTGCTGTCACGATGACTTTTCTTTGCTGAGTGTCAGATTAGCACTCGGCAAAGGCTTTGCCGAGGTTTCGATAAAGTGCATCGGCAAAGATGTCTTTGCCGATAAACTATTTACCGAGCGCCCTTTGCCGAGTGTTAACACTCGGCAAAGGCTTTGTCGAGTGTATATCAGCCTTTGCCGAGTGCCCTGAGGCACTCGGCAAGAAGCTGAATCCGGTAGTGAACCAACGCTGCTTCCTGCGTCCGCTCGACACCGCTGCATCCTGCCAAGGCGCGAACCCTAGGTCCCCAGTCCCCAACTCTGGTCCCATTCACCACGGCCGCCCCGGCCGCCAGGGCCGTCGCTGCGAAGATCCGGTGATGCCGGCCACCACGACAAGTAGTAGCGACACCGGGCCACAGGGGGCGGTGGCCTGGGCCCTAGGGACCTAGGCCAGCCAGCATTGCAGCTAGGTAGTAGGTATACAGATTATGTCATTAGCGATTGAAGATTGAAATTTGATAGAAGTTATTCTCTCTTCTATGTGATTCAATGAATTATTTGCTTATGGATTGATCGATTAATAAATGGCTATGGCAGATTGAAATTTGAGATTTGTTATTTGTCTAGAAACTCAGAATGGTAAAGAGAACTTTGCGCACATATTTTCATATGTATAAATATCTATATCCGTAGAATTTTAATATGCATTAGTATCTATATCCGTAGAATTTTAATATGCATAAACTCAGAAGTTTAATATTTGTGCAGAAACTCAGAATACTTGGTTGATAGATGATAGGAACTGGTTATGTCTCTCATTCTAATTCTACATTTAATTCGAAGAATTTATTCAATAAAACTATTGTTCAAATAAATCTACCCTAACTTGGTGACCAGATACATTATTGTAGATTACTTTTGCCACAGTAAAAAAAGAATACATATATCTATTTGTTGCATATATATATATGCATATATAGATGATTGTTGCTACAGTAAAAAATAGTATACATATAGCTTTGTGCGTTTGCCACAGTTTGAACTCAGCCCCTCCTAAACATCAATCCTGGATCCGTCCCTGCTATGAAGGTACTCAACAAGACTTAACCGACGAAAAGAAAAGACTCCAAGGATATGCAGGTTTACGGGGGAATAGGGAAGTCTGAAGCAAGAATCAAGATTAATTTTTACAGAAAAGCTTACTAATGATTGATCCTTACTTTCAATGTTTTAGCTTAAGTAAATCATTATAAGACTCCAGTTTGCACCTGATCTAAATCAACCACTTTCTTAATCATCTCATTCTATCATCATAAGTACTATTGTTTCATTAATTAACTTAGATGTGGGAGCAGAGAATCGAGTCTTCTTCTCCGAGAAGCAACAACGATTCAAATCAATTAGGCCCAACCTGGGTTTCCTTACCACACGACACATGCAGATCCCCGGACCTACATATATCAACTTCACTCAGATCCTCCAAAATGAGAAAGGGTCATGCCACCCGAGAGCGCAGACTCCACCGCCCTACGTCATCCCTGATGTTTCCGTAGTAATGGGTACATGCTACTCTTCGCCATCTCTCCACTCCCAGTGCGCGATTGTCCTTTCTCATAACGAAATAGCCAAGGTATTAGGCTTACCGGAGTATGTGGCAGTACTACAAAGTATCGACTCACATAGGTCTATAACGGTATGGTCTTCAATCGACAAGGACGGGACAAGCACGACTAGGCAAACTGGTCTGCTTAACCACCAGAGACATAACCCATGTCCTGCCCGGTCTCAAATTTAAGTCATAATTATCATTAAATCTCAAGGCCATTGTTGATTAAGAACATATGAAATGTACCTTATTACTCAAACCTTATCCACTAGACATGGCTAAGCATGATTCAACTACTATGACTAACATGGTGACAAGGATGAGTATTGAAAAGTCAGGGTAGGCATGCAGCAGTGGGTATTCAGCCAATTTCTATTTTAACTTAAATGCATCAACATAAGACTTAAGTGAGTAATATTTGTAAAACACAAGGAAAGGGTTTTATGCTCTGGGGCTTGTCTTTGGTGTTGGGGTTGTCGGGTCACTTTAGAATTCCCACCAATATCATATCCTACCTCCCCGGACTGAAATCCTCCTCGGGGATTTGCTCAATCACAGATTCACCACTTTCGTTCACTAAACGTAAATAAAGGTGCATGCTTTAGGATGATGATGTACTTATCATGAATGAAAGATGCAACATGGATCATGATGGTCAAACAAGATTAATTAACTTGAGTATAACTTTCCTTCGCGGTATAGTTTGGTTAATTACTCACAAAGCAATTTAGTTATTATTATTAACAAGTTAATTATGAACACAACAAGAATGTAAGTAAGTTGGGCAAGGAACAATAGGGATTAGTGTTCCAAGGTCCTACAATAAAAGTATCAATTACACCCAAGTCATTTTAAGTATTTATTTAATTAATAAAAGGTATTTTAAAACACACTTAAATTAAGTGAACAATTTATATTCATCAAAACAGTACTAAAATTTTTGTCAAGACAGGCCTAAGCATGTAAAGAATACACAAAAATTTTCATGATGTTTGGATTATAATTTTAATCTACAAAAATCATACCAGGTCCATTTTATAATTAAAAGAGATATTTTTTGAGCATAGCAAAACTACTGATTATGTCAAACTCATAATTTTCCATGATTAAGCACATCATAAAAAGGCTACACAAAAATTTTCATAAATTTATCAGCTCTAATTATTTAGTTATGTATTAAACAAAAGTCAGCATTATTTGGCATTTTCTGAAAATCGGAAAAGGATAAAATTCATTTTCTCACTCCTCTCTCTCACCCATAGTGACTGACAGCTGGCCCCCCCTGGTCCATGCACAGTACCTCCGCGCTGACCGCGGCGCTGGCGCCGTTGACCGGTGGGTTCCTCGTCGGCGGCGAGGTTTCCGGCAACGGCGTGGGCACCTATACGCTCGGGGCAACCTTGCGCATCCATCTACGGTGACGATTGAAACCCTAGGGCACCATGGCAAGCTTGACGCCGGCCATGGCGGCCTGGTGGCACTCTGGCGTGGCGGAGAAGGTCGAAGGCGAGTTCTTCGGCCACGGGGAGATCCCCCACATGCTCCCCACATACGCGAACATGCCTACGCTACCGGTTTTGAACGAATTACGGCTTGCTCGAGCTCAGCGTGGACTATGGCGGCGCGGTGGCGCTTCGCACGGCGGCGCGACGGAGCTCCAGCTGCCACGGCCCTAATTGGCCTAACTAGGGCTCGGGGTAGCCTGAGGATGCTTACCCTCGATGTGCTAAGCGTGATGGTTGAGGTGAAGACGAAGCAGACGCGGCTGCCGACGGCGAGGACGAGCACGGCGGGCGTGAACTAGACGGGCGAGTTCGCGTTCCGGTGTGGTCTTGAGGATACAAGAGAAAACCGGAGAGCCGATGAGCATAACAAGAGGTAGGAGGGAGAGAAATTCTCCGGAGTGGCCTGGCCACGGCGGAGGGGCATACGGCGGCTCTCTTGGACGGCAGGGAAGAAGAAGGTGGCCTCCGGCCAGCTCTGGAGGGAATGGACAGCTCGAGCGGGACCAGCAGACGCGGAGGGACAAGGCTAGGCTACGGGCGTGGGAAATTTGGATGAAAAGCACCACGGCGGCGGCTAATTCGATGGCGGCGGGACGGGCCTGGCGGCGGAGCAGAAAGGCGAGGAAGGAGAGAACGGCCAGCGGCGTCGCGTTATATGGACGCAGGTGAGGCTTACTGGTGCACTAGCAGCTGCTCCAGCTAGGCCGCTCAAGCAGCTGCGTGCCGCGCGCGCAAGAGCGACGCTGGAGGGCGGCGGCCGATGGCGAGCAAGCTGACTGCCTGCTGCCGGCGTGGCACTGTAGCAGGCTGACAGAGCTTCTTTCTCCTCCTCTTTCTCCCAAAACCACATGGCAACTCGATCAACTCCAAAAACAAAAGTTGTTCATCTTGATGAGGTCTTCAACTTTGCTTTAAGACTCATCTCCTAATTCTTAGTGGATTGAGAGATCCAATGTCAAGAACAAGGATAGATTGAAACTGGACTTAACACTTTCAGTTAGGGATTTGAAAATCAGTTAGATAAGCATTTTTGGTGAATTAATTAGCAACTAACCATGAAGCAAACATCACAACCAATAGCACCATTGCATAGTACAAACTTCATACTTTGAAATGATACTAAAGTTGGTAACATGTTTATTTGAGAAATTCATTTTAATAATTCCCCCCAAAATCCACCAAGGAAAGAGCCTGAACCGCCAAGGAAATGATCCTTGGCCACAAACCGTCAAGCAAATTCACTCAAATGATTTAAACAAAATGGTACTATGCATTGTTCACAAATGAATAATGTATAGTCCAACTTTGGTACTATGATTTGAAAACTTTATGGCAAGATAATACAACCATATTATGATTTCATGCCAAAGTTTAAGATTTTTAGACACCTTTAAAATATTATTGTTTTTTTCAGTTGGAGTCACCAAAATACTTATAAGCATTTCAGCCAACCCCCAAGCAAATTCAATAATCCCCAAGGAAAAATGACAATTACCTTACGGTTTAGAGTGACACCCAAGGAAATAGGTATTTTTCTTGCGGTTAAGAATAACATTGAAGGAAACAGTAGTTCCTTGGCTATTTACAATGACAACCGAAGGAAATGAGTAATTTCCTTGGAGGTGCTTAGAAACCGCTAAGGAACGATCCATATTCCTTGATGGTTTATGTCACTCTCATATTTCCTTGGAGGTCTATGTAAATCGCCAAGGAAAACTATCCTTTCCTTGGCGGTTTCATTTGGCACTCATTTGTGGTAATGGGACATTTTTTGGCCCCACATGCGGTTTGAAAACATTTGGCACGAAAATGCCCGACGTTCAAGGTTGAAATAATCTACATATAAATTCCAGATTGTGGGTAGTGGGGTGGGCCACTACACCATTGTGTTAACTATGTGAACATTCAAGGTCGTTTTAGAAATTCTAAATTTTGAGTTTCAAAATCTATAAAATTAAAACACATATATATTTGGGATTCTATATGACTTTAAATCAAAACATTTTGACTACAAGATGTAGATTGCATTGAGAACTACAACTTTAGTACATACCATGTCAACCTCCGATGTTGTTTCAAAATTTTAAATTTTGACTTTCAAAATCCATGGTGTCAAAACAATATTTTGGGACTCCAATCAGTTTCGAATCAATGACTTCCCAACTACAAAGTTGTAGATCACGTCGAGCGCTACAATTTGATATAAAATTTGTCTTCATCAAAGTTCTTATGGATAGGTTACGAACTATTGTTGGATGAAACTGTTTTAGAGACGGGCATCCTCTGTTATTTTGATTTTTTCGAGATGGGCACTTATCATGGCCACTTTCTGTTAATAGAGATGGATGTCCTTCTATGAAAATCAGTTTACAGAGACATGCGTCCTAACAACGATCGTCTCTGTTAATTGATGATTAACGTCTTATTAGGACACCGGCCTCTGTAAACTTTTAGAGGCATACATTTGCCTAGAGGCCGTCTATCCATTTTCAGAGGCGCTCCCTGCCTCTGTTAACCCAAAGAGCCTGTCTCCTAAAATCGTTTGTTGCCGTACATGTAGAAAGACTTGATCAAATCTTGAACCAAAAGAATCCAACGAATACGTCCTTGTCCTATCCCCCCCCCACCCCCCCACCACCAAAAAAAAAAGAATACGTCTTTGTCCTGAGGTTTCAGCATCAGTGTAGTATAATAAATCATGCGCGCATGCACGTGATGCGACCATTAACGGCTGGGCGACTTCACAAAACCTGAAAAGACGGCGTCGTACGTGGGAACCAGGCAAATACGTACGTAACATATGTACCAGAAGACTTGCGTCAGCCAGCAGCCGGCCAACTTCCAAACAAAAACGCTACTACCTGGTCTACTAGACTAGTACTTCCGTCTCCCTCGCCGGCCTGGCAGGAGGAGCTACACTCTGTTGTCACTTGTCAGTCGCCAGCTAGCGTCTGAATACAGATGAGAGGAGTACGTACGTTACATACATATACGTAGAAGACAGCGCAGTTATTGCTGATAGTAGAGATTGACTTGCACAAACAAATTGCACGGTCGAATTAATATTTAAACTTCGGACATTTGCAGTTCAAAAAAAAAGTCATGTTGGACAAGGTATGTAGATTATTTCAACCTCTAATTGCATGCATGAAAGAATGATGCATGTACAAGTAGTACTTCGTTGTTTGCTTGCATGACGGACTGTCGTAGTTAGCCTCGCTCTAGAAGGCCGCAACAGACTAATTAATTCAACAAGTCATTTTAATTATTTCCGACATCATCGATCATCCTAGACTATACGATTGTAGAAGCCCTTCGTACTAAACTAATTTTAGCTATGTGTCGTTGGTGGGTTTTTTTTTTTGTTTTGAAGGAAAATGTGTCGTTGGTGTTGAGTTGGTATGCATTGCTCAGTCCCCTGCAGGCCCGGCCCAGCCTCAAGCGGACCTTTTTTTTATTATGTGACTGGTCTTCCAGCTAATAATTAGAGAGGAGAATGCAAAAGCAATGTAACAATATAATAGCTACGCACACATACTATTCTACTCCCTTCCTACTAAATTATAAGTTATTTTAACTTTTCTAGATACATAGCTTTTACTATGCATCTATATATAGGTTATACCTAGATACAAATATAGCAAAATCTATATATCTAAAAAAGCTAAAATAACTTATAATTTAGAACAGAGGGAGTATTTGACTTCTTAAACTCTGACAAGTATTTGGTTTTTAAATATGACGATAAGATGTCATTTTTGAGAAAAAAAACATAGATTTTCTTTACAGATGATACACACTTGACAAAAAAAAGTTTGCAAATTATTTTAGGGAGATAATAAAACATTGCCGAATAATAATTCTATACATACATATTTTCTTCTTTTCTCTAACAAAGTATACTTTATATATAAGCTCTTCCTTAGAGCATCTCCAATAGTTTTGTAAAACAACTCCAAATCTTGATTTTTTTTGCAAGATAAAGGAAAATCTCTATCCAACAATTCCTCAGCTTATAGCACTTCCAACATGTAACACCCTGGTGTTACAATCTTGTTTAGCACCGTGATTTAGGCCTAAGTAAAATTTTTGAAACGAATTTCTCGGAATTTTTGGATTTAAAATATACTTGATGCGATAAGCGAATCCCGTGTGACTTAGTTTTGTGGACTCAAATAAAGCGCTCAAGTTAAATTACTCAGTACGTAAAGATAATTAGGAATGTCGATCGACGATTCTAGCGAATGGTTTGTTTGGTCAGATTAAGCATGAAAAGCAACTTTTATAGATAAAATAAAATTCATTAATATATATATAACTACTACCCTGTAGCTGGCTACAAAATAATTTATTCTGTAGCCACTTTGAGTTATGATAATTACTATGTTAATTTACAAGATTATAGTAACTCCTTACTAAGTGGTTTACTATAACGTTATGGTAAATATCTACATGTGTTATAGTAACGCAACTATCGTAAATATGTATAGACATTATCGTAAACTAGTATATAAAATTATCGTAAATGGAGGTGGCTACAGAATAACTTATTTTGTAGTTTGTAGCTGGCTACTGAATATACTCTCCCTATATATATATATATATATACTCACGGGTTTATTTTGTTAAGCACAAACTGATGAGAAAGAGAGCGCAGCAACTTTGTTTATTTTTCTTGGCGTATAGCGTACTCGTTGCATGAAAATTATTCACCGTCTCGTCTTCTGTCGTGGCTCTGCACCCCGGCGCGTCGGTTTGCCTGCGCCATTGTCTCTCTCTCCCTCGCGTCCTTTCTCTAAGAGCGTTTTAAAGAAAGTTGGCCAGGCTGTTGCTGCCATGTACTGCTTTTGTTTGCATTTTCCTCAGGTGCACGTGGTTCTGCCCCTGCCCTCGTCATGTCTTTTCACATTCTGTGCGCGCTCAGGCACGCAGCTGACGGCCACGCTACTCCTTGCGCTCCACCTTCGTGCCGCAGCCCATGGCATTGCCCCCGTGCCGCGCTCCTTCACGTGTAGCACCGGTGCCGCCGTGGCCAGCGTGCCCGCCTTGTTGACTCGCGTGAGAGCTCCCTTCCGTGCCCACGCGCAGGCCCACGGACCACGTTGGACCTGTTGCTCCACGGCCGTCACTGCCCGTGCCCCGCAGTGCCGCCGCATCCTCCTCCTCGATGGCCGTACTCCACGCCGCCGGGTGCGCACGAGCCTGATCCGGCCCACACCGTCCGCCGTGTCGCGCCAACGTCGGGTGCGCTGTGGCTGCCCATCGCTGCCCCCGCCTTGGTCCACGCTGCCCCGCTTCACCTTTGCCGTCGATGGGGCCGGTGGGTTGCTCCCTCTGCTCCGTGCTCTGCGTTGGGGAGAAAGGGGAGCGTAAGAATCCAAGTGAATTTTTATACAGGGTCCTTACTATGAAATACATGACCCACCGGAATAGTGCCAATGTCCTACGGGTTGATTTAAGTAAAGTACGAGGGCCACGGTGCAATTTGGCGTCGCCACCACTGTCTGGCCCTGGCCGTGTGGGCCGGCCTGCTCGCCGCGCCGCGCGTGGGCGTCGGCTGTCCTGGCTGGGCCGCTCGCGCTGTCCCCGCGTTGGGCCGTTGGCCTACCTGCCGCTGGGTCGGCCGGTCATTGTCGTGCTACTAGGCCACCGCTCGCGCCCGCGCGCACGCCCGGCCCGTCTGGGCCGCCAGCGTCGCTTGGGCCGTGCTCGCCCATTTGGGCCGGTCCCATACTCGCCTGGCTAGGCCGCTGCCTGCCCTTGGGCCGCGCATCCGCGTGGGCCGTTTTGGTGGCTGCCTGTCCTTTCCATTTTCGAAATGCTTTTCTAAAATAGGTTTATAGTTTAACTTGTAAAATCAATATAAAATGATATAGGAATTCAAAAATTGTAAGACCAATTTTGTTAGTCTCCTAAAATTATGATTTGTCTGTTAGTATATTTTGTTCACATAGTGTGATAATATTCTTTGAAGCTATATAATTAATTTAAGGTACTTAATATTGTAAAAATATAAACTTGTAGGAATTATTGTGATAAATTGGTAATAATGTTGAATCTAAAATTTTTATGGTAGGATCCTAGCAATATTAGGTACTCACTATAATTTTTATAGCTCCAGAATAATTAGTTTACTAGATTAATAGTGATGCCCTATTTCGAATAAAGATTAAATTAATAGAATGGAATAAAGAAACACATTAGGTTTTGTATAACTAAAACATTGGTTGGGAAGTAATGCCTTATTCGATAACATGGATGCGTAGCCTAAGTACGGTCGTTGTTAGATCTAGCTCATTAGCTTGAGAGGCTTCAATCGTATTTTACAAGTTACGGTTGCAGTGATTAATTACGTCCTTGCATTGCATCACATTGCATATCATAATAGGGATGTCGATGGATCGCGGAGTCATCGAGAGTTGCTAGAGAAATGGTGCTTTTGGAGATCGTGTCGCCGTGATGGAAAGCTAACTTCTGATTATATCTTAACCAAGCAAGCCCCGGTGCATAACCCCCACTTTTCTGTAGTTTAAATTATATTTGTGCATTAAGTTTTAAGAAGTTGAATGAAACCCACTTGCATATATATATATATATATATATTCTTTATCCTATAAGTCTTACTAGTATGATAGGATCATGTAGATTGCTATGCTACACGACTCCGGTAGAAGTAGAGTGATTGCTGTCACTGATATAGGAAATATATTACTGTATTATTATCACTTGTAAAATATAAATGGTGGAAAGGAAAAATGGTGCCCGGGCAAGAATATGGTTTGGGTATTGGTGGGTGTAAGATGTTGTGTCGCTGTAGACGCGGGACATAGCCTGGTTACACTACTTTCCCAATCTGTGTCGGTTAAGGACCGACCGTTGCATAAGACGATAGGCAAGTCACAGACTTATTATCCCGAGCACATACTTCGGTATGGGCGTTTGGAAGACTTGTTGCTCTCTTGTCATGGATCTTACTCTTTCCGGACCGATTGTCAGGGTGGTTTTTGGGTTAGGAGGTCCTTGCACAGCACTGAGTTTGGGACTCAGGGGCAAGGGCTTGTAGTCCCAGTTTGGATGGAGACCTGGACACCTAGGACATGAGGGTGATGGGTTGGTCCTGCTTGTGCCTTGGGTATAAGCGGAGCGTGTGTTTTCGAGGTACCCAGCTGGGGGCATTAATTCACGAATCGTCGATGATCCGGTACGACTTGTCTTAACTCTAGCACCATAGTAAGAACCGGAAGACAAAAGATGGAAAGAAAAGGAAATCTGATTGCTTACCACTTGCTTGAAAGTAGTACAGGTGCTTACATAGAATGGTTAGTTAATGAACTAATGCACTGCTAATATAAATCGAATATAAGGACGCACATTTAGTAATGCTTCCTATAGATGCAATAAACCCACAAGCCAGATAGCCATGCATATCCTTGGAGTCTTTTCTTTCCTCCTATCGGGTAAGTCTTGCTGAGTACAATTGAGTACTCAGGGTTTTATTTCCCCCTGTTGCAGGTGACAGGTGGATGCTAGAGCTGACCTTTGTGTGTGGATTCCTTCTAGTGGGCTCAGAGAGGATTTCTTTATGCTGTGATTATAGTTTTTATTTATAACTCTTACTAAATGTTTTTATGAATGAAAGTTTTATAATCCATTGTCCTAGTTTATTTATCAATGATTCATCATGCCATGAATAGATGTTTATTTCCGCTGTAACTCTGTTGACATGTTTATATTCCGCTGTTCAATTAAATTGTTCATAACTATGATAATATGTTCATATTCCGCTATTATAAATGATAAATATTATACTCTGATGTTTCATGCTAAGTGATGTAAGAAATGGTTAAGAATAATGTAAGCTTTATCCTCTCATTTGTGATCCTGATGGCAAAAATATGGATTTTCGGGTTCTCTCCTAGGGTGTGCCCGACGGGACCGCATGATTTAGTGTTCTCCCTTGAGTGCTTAGTGTCTAATAGAAGACGAGCACTCTTAGGAGGCATTAGATTAGACAGTTCTGCCATAGGTGGTATCAGAGCATAAATGATGAAATAAAGCTTCGAAAACCTCTTTCTAAATAAAATTTGGTAACAAATTCTTTTTAAAAAAGTTAGGGTGTTCAACTGCGAAGTTATATAAGTAGTCCTATTACTATAGTTATGTATCTAGGATAGATGTCACTCTGCTGACTTAGATAGGCTTAATCAACTTTTCTGCAGGTACACTGACCCGAGCATAGTTCGATAGTGTTGACTAGCTACAAGGAGAGAACGATATGCCAAAAATCTGAGAATGGTTGCCCTATATGTTGGCAACAGTGACAGGACGTATAGGACGTGCATTCATGCATATCCTGTTTGTGCATTGTAGTGCCTGTATTGCTGGCAGATACGCCATCCATAGGTGTCACGCGTGTCTTATTGTGCATGACTAACTTGTTCCTGTTCTAGAGTTAGGTCTGCACTATGGCTTCGTGCTCCGCGTTCGCCCATGGTTCACCCCTATCGTGACCCATGTTCTCCCCATACCTCTTTCTACGCTCTTGTCGGACACCAGCCCTACAGTCGTACTAGTTAGTAATGGCCTCGGACATCGCTCGCTCAAACGCGCGTAAAATTTGGTCGATTCATCGTAGTGATCCCATGCGGGAACCCTAGTGGACAACACTAGGACCACTGAATGCTCCGCCTTTATAAGCAGAGCCTGACTTAGCCCTTGGTACCACCACTCGACGCACTTTAGCTAGTATAGCTTTTCCTTTGAGCAAGCTTTTCGCTCAGCCTTCCTCACCACCACAACCAGAAATGGCAGGAGCCTGGGTTAGTAGTTACTTCCTGAATGTTGAAGGTTTTCCTATAATCCTGCATGCCACCCTGCAAAAGCTCAGAGTCAAAGATCATCCTGAGTATGAGGGCCATGAGTATGAGGAGCATGGCACCGAGCGTTGTGAGGTTACCATCTACATCGGGAAGAGTGAAGAGTTCCCCGACATCACTGAAGCCTAGAGTATGACCGCAACCAGGTTTAGCTTCATCGACACCTACCAGGTTGTGGCCTGCAAAGCCTTGTGGTACCTTTGTCAGATCTATGAAGAGCCCATTGCCCGTACCCCCATGAGGTTCTTTCCACCTTTGGACAAGAATCGGCGGGCATGGAGGGCTCGCATGGAGGCCTTGCAAGGGTAGGATATGCAAGAGGATAGTCCAACCATGGTGCACTTGACCACGTACCTGCTTGCTCTAGATGAGTAGTATGACCAGCAAGCCTTGAAACTAAGGATCCACCTCTGGCGAGTGGAGGAAGCCGAGATCTTCACCCGGATGCTCCAGGTGCAGCTCATCGAAGCGCATGCCAGTGCTGTAGCCGTTGAGAGCCGGGAGACTGCCATGTTGGAAGCTCTGAAGGAGGCTGAAGATCAGCATGGCCATCAGCTGTGTGAGGCCTATCTTGTCACTAGGGCCAAGCAAAGGATGCTGGCTGTAGAAAGGTAGGATGCTCCGATCTTGGAAGGGCTCCGTATCCAACCGCCAGGAAGAAGGAGAACCGGTGTTGCAGTGCCGCCAGCACCTCCACCCTTGGAAGTGTCAGAAGTCAAGCCCTTGGTTCCTCTCACTCAGCCACTGCCAAGAGAAGAGGTAGATCCGTAGCCAGGACAATAGAAGAATCTATCGAGCTCAGGAATGAAGATGCGTGGCTAGAGTAGCTTAGTTGCCTTGGAATGCTGTACCCATAGTAGTACTGCTTTTCATTGCTGTTCTCCGGTATTGTACTCTTGCCGTTGTTGTCATCCGTAGTTATTGAGATCGTCCGACAGTAGGTGAATACTGTGTCATGAATGGAAGCCTAAATGCCTATACGTTGTACCCGTATAAGACCGTTCAGAATATGCATTTTATTTATTTTGTTGTGTGATTGCGTCCATCTGCCTTTAGGTCTCAGTAGACGTGCTTAAAGTTTTCAAGGCGATATTAAGCAGGATACAAGAGAAGTTGCCATTTAGATATCAGCAAACCAGTCATGATTGGAGAACATTGGACATTGTATCGACTAATTGTGGATGTCCCAGTAGAACACTAGAATCTCTTTAAAACAAATCCACCATTGGATTTGAATTCCTTGTCCCTTGTTGTGAAGGGAACCTTTGTTGTTTGAATTTTCCCATGCAATACTCCTCTTATTCTATGGTCTATGACCCCACTGTCTTCATGGCGTATAAGTTGGTAATAATTGCATGGTTAATAGCTTATGGTGCCATGACAAAACTGAGGGCTCCCTGTGGAACAACTTCCACATGGTGACGCTGCTCAGCACGCCCTGGTATCGAGGTTGTTAACCAAGTACCTTTACCAAGTTACACCGCCATACCGCTTTTGCTACAAATAATTTCCTTGGAAATATTCAGGTGTTCAAATGGGAAATCCACAACGGGTTGATAAGATAGTGTTCTCTCTAAGTAAACAAGAGGAGGTGGTTTTGGAGGAAGAAAGTATGACATGGTCTTAGTCTACATGAAAGACGGATGTGGACAAGGAAGGAAAAGAAAAAGAAGAGTAGTAGGAAAAAGGTTAGTCGTGGATAGTCGGGAGTAATTGTAAAAGCCTGAGTGGATGTCATGTCTCAAGCCTATGTTTAATTGACCGCGCTACGCATGCCAGGTTATTTTTGCTACGTGCCCTGCGGACGTCATCTGTGTCGGGCCCTTTAGCACCCCGTTCTTATGTGACCGCGGCATCATCTCGCACTCGCTGCCCTTGTGCACTGTGTGCTTTCCTTTTTCCCCAACATCCGATCGGCTCTTGACCCCCACACCTCGTCCCCCGTACCAGACGCCCTATCCTCTCCCTTCTTTCTTCTTTTGGGGACACAACCGCCCGCACACCTCCCTCATCGAGCGCACCCTCTTATCTCCTCTCCTTTATTTCCCATCCACTCACTTGTGCAGGGAGTGCACCATGGCCTTGTTATCCCCACTGCATGAACTATTTGTGTATCTCATCCATGCCGTCTCCACTTCCAGTGTGTTGCGCCCCATCTCCGTTTGCCACTATAAAATGTCCTTGGTCCTTGCTCTTCTTCCTCATTCCCATTCCCCTTGCATTCAGAGTAGAGCTAACAAATCTAGTCGTCATCCGAGGAACTAGGTTCGTCAGTCGGAGGTGATGGTGTAGTCCAAGAAGAAGAAAGGATCTGGTTTTCGAAGAAGTTTAAGTCTACTGTTGGTTAGTTGACCTTAGGGTTCACGATGTTTGACTTCTCAGTCGACTATTTTTGGATCTGTTGGACCTACGCCATGTTTTGGATACTCATTATCTTATTGTTTCTCCATTGCCCTCGTCTATCTCGACTTCTAGATTAAGTCTCAGTTGTATTAGGTTGCTCTTAACCATGTATCCCTAAATCCTTGTGCGGTGTAGCATCCGAAGTCATGTAATCTTTCGTGTAATCCTTGACCTATGAAATGTAATCACGTTTTCCCTCTTTTGGTCCTTGCTTCGAATCTCGGGATGAGATTCTTTTTAAGGGGGGTTGGTTGTAATACCCTAGTGTTACGATCTTGTTTAGCACCACGATTTAGGCCTATGTAAAATTTTCGAAACGAGTTTCTCGGAATTTTTGGATTTAAAATATACTTGATGCGATAAGCGAATCCCGTGTGACTTAGTTTTGTGGACTCAAATAAACACCCAACTTAAATTACTCAGTGCGTAAAGATAATTAGGAATGTCGAACAACGATTCTAGCGAATGGTTTGTTCTGTCAGATTAAGCATGAAAAGCAACGTTTATAAATAAAATAATATCCATTAATAAATAGAATGATATATATATATATATATATATATATATATATATATATATATATATATATATATATATATATATATATATATATATATACTCACGGGTTTATTTTGTTACGCACAAAATGACGAGAAAGAGAGCGCAGCAGCTTCGTTTATTTTTCCTGGCGTACAGCGTACGCGTTGCATGGAAATTATTCACCGTCTCGTGTCCTGTCGTGGCTCTGCACCCCGGCGCATCGGTTTGCCTACGCCATTGTCTCTCTCTCCATCGTGTCCTTTCTCTGAGAGCGTTTTAAAGAAAGTTGGCCAGGCTGTTGCTATTGTGTACGGCTCTATTTGCATTTTCCCCAGGTGCACGTGGTTCTGCCCCTGCCCTCGCCATGTCTTTTCACGTTCTGTGTGCGCGCAGGCGCGCAACAGACGGCCACGCTACTCCTTGCGCTCCACCTTCGTGCCACAGCCCATGGCATTGCCCGTGCTGGGCTCCTTGACTCATGTGAGCGCTCCTTCCGTGCCCGCGCGTAGGCCCATGGACCATGTTGGACCTG
Source organism: Miscanthus floridulus (assembly GCF_019320115.1). NCBI lineage: Eukaryota > Viridiplantae > Streptophyta > Magnoliopsida > Poales > Poaceae > Miscanthus > Miscanthus floridulus. The sequence continues at coordinate 58,293,587 of NC_089589.1, read as the reverse complement.
TTGCTCCATGACCGTCACCGCCCATGCCCCACAGCGCCGCTGCATCCTCCTCCTCGATAGCCGCAACTCCACGCTGCCGGGTGCGCCCACGCTTGATCCGCCCGCGCCGTCCGCCGTGTCGCGCCACCCTCGGGTGCGCTGTGGCTGCCCATCACTACCCTGCCTTGGTTCATGCCGCGGCCAGTCCTAGGTCCGATCGTCGTCCACGCACCTCCCCGTGCCACCCCGCTTCACCTCCGCCGCCGAAGGGGCCGGCAGGTTGCTCCCTCTGCTCCATGCTCTACGTTGGGGAGAAAGGGAAGGGTAAGAATCTAAGTGAAATTTTATACAGGGTCCTTACTATGAAATACGTGACCCACCGAAATAGTGCCAATGTCCTGCGGGTTGATTTAAGTAAAGTACGAGGGCCTCGGTGCAATTTTGTGCCACCGCCGCTGTCTGGCCCTGGCCGTGTGGGCCGGCCTGCTCGCCGTGCCGCGCGTGGGGCATCGACTGTCCTGGCTGGGACGCTCGCGCCGTCCCCGCATTGGGCTGTTGGCCTGCCTGCCGCTAGGCCGACCAGTCATTGCCATGCAACTGGGCCACTGCTCGCGCCCGCACGCGTGCCCCGCCAACGTCACTTGGGCCGTGCTCGCTCGTCTGGGCCAGTCCCATGCTCTCTTGGCTAGGCCGCTGCTTGTGCTTGGGCCGCGCATCCGCGTGGGCCGTTTTGGTGGCTGCCTGTCCTTTTCATTTCCGAAATGCTTTTCTAAAATAGGTTTCTAGTTTAACTTGTAAAATCAATATAAAATGGTATAGGAATCCAAAAATTGTAAAACCAATTTTCTTAGTCTCCTAAAATCATGATCTACCTGATAGTATATTTTGTTCACATAGTGTGATAATATTCTTGGAAGCTATATAATTAATTTAAGGTACTTAATGTTGTAAAAATATAAACTTGTAGGAATTGTTGTGATAAATTGGTAATAGTATTGAATCTGGAATTTTTATAGTAGGCTCCTAGCAATATTAGGTACTCACTATAATTTTTGTAGCTCCAAAATAATTAGTTTACTAGATTAATAATGATGCCCTATTTCGAATAAAGATTAAATTGATAGAATGGAATAAAGAAACACATTGGGTTTTGTATAACTAAAACATTGGTTGGGAAGTAACGCCTTATTCGACAACATGGATGCATAGCCTAAGTACGGTCGTCGTTAGAACTAGCTCGTTAGCTTGAGAGGCGTAAATCGTATTTTACAAGTCACAGTTGCAGTTGATTAATTACGTTCTTACATTGCATCACGTTGCATATCATAATAGGAACGTCGAAGGATCACGGAGTCATCGAGAGTTGCTGGAAATGGTGCTTTTGGAGATTATGTCGCCATGATGGAAAGCTAACTTCTGATTATATCCTATCCACGCAAGCCCCAATGCATAACCCCTACTTTTCTGCAGTTTAAATTATATTTGTACGTTAAGTTTTAAGGAGTTGAATGAAACCCACTTGCATATATATATATATATATATATATATATATATATATATATCTTTATCCTATGAGTCTTACTAGTATGACAGGATCGTGTAGATTGCTATGCTACAGGACTTCGGTAGAAGTCGAGTGATTGCTATCACTCACGAGATATAGGAAATATATTACTGTATTATTATCACTTAGAAAATATAAATGGTGGAAAGGAAAAATGGTGATCGGGCAGGAATATGGTTTGGGTATTGGTGGGTGTAAGAGGTTGTGTCGTCGTGGACGCGGGGCATAGCTTGGTTACACTGCTTTTCCTGTCTGTGTCGGTTAAGGACCAGCCATTGTATAAGACGCTAGGCAAGTCACAGACTTATTATCTCGAGCACATACTTGGGTATGGGCGCTTGGAAGACTTGTTGCTCTCTTGTCGTGGATCCGGCTCTTTCCGGACCGACTGTCTGGGTGGTTTTTGGGTTAGGAGGTCTTTGAACCGCACTGAGTCCGGGACTTAGGGGCGGGGGCTTAGAGTCCTAGTTTGGACGGGGACCTAGACACCGAGGACAGGAGGGTGATGGGTTGGTCCTGCTTGTGCCTTGGGTACAAGTGGGGCGTGTGTTTTTAGGGTACCCAGCTGGGGGCATTGATTCACGAATCGTCGACGATCCAGTATGACTTGTCTTAACTCTAGTACCACAGTAAGAACTGGAAGATGAAAGATGGAAAGAAAAGAAAATCTGATTGCTTACCACCTGCTTGAAAGTAGTACAGGTGCTTACATAGAATGATTAGTTAATGAACTAATGCACTGCTAATAAAAATCGAATATAAGAACACACATTTAGTAATGCTTCCTGCAGATGCAGTAAACCCATAAGCCAGATAGCCATACATATCCTTGAAGTCTTTTCTTTCCTCCTGTCGGGTAAGTCTTGCTGAATATAATTGAGTACTGAGGGTTTTATTCCCCCCTGTTGTAGGTGACAAGTGGATGCCAGAGCTGACCTTTGTGTGTAGATTCCTCCTGGTGGGCTTAGAGAGGATTTTCTTTACGCTGCGATCATAGTTTTTATTTATAACTCTTACTAAATATTTTTATGAGTGAAAGTTTTATAATCTGTTGTCCTAGTTTATTTATCAATGCTTCATCATGTCATGAATAGATGTTTATTTCTGCTGTAACTCTGTTTACATATTTATATTCCGCTGTTCAATTAAATTATTCATAACTCTGATAATATGTTCATATTCTGCTATTATAAATGATAAATATTATACTATGATGTTACATGCAAAGTGATGTAAGAAATGGTTAAGAATGATATAAGCTTTATTATCTCATTTGTGATCCTGATGGCAAAAATATGGATTTTCGGGTTCTCCCCTAGGGTGTGCCTGATGGGACCGCGTGATTTGGTGTTCTTCCTTGAGTGCTTAGTGTCTAATGGAAGATGAGCACTCCTGGGAGGCATTAGATTAGGCGGTTCTGCCACACAACAATTTTGAGAAAAAGAGTTAATAAATCAATGAGTTTTACAAGTGGTTAAAAAAGTTGGTAGCATATTTTTTGGGTTCCTCCTATGGTTATTAAAATCTCACTCCTAAAAGATAAAAGAAAATTTTGCATCAGGAATCCCAGACTATTTTTAAAACACTTCACATTTGCATGGGAAACCATGTCCTTACTCATATTCTTCCACACATCCTTGCACTTCCAGATTGGTGGATTGATATATGCGCACATATAATGTCGCGTGACTGGATCGTTTCTCCCAAGTACGGAAAGATTGAGAGTTGAGATAGGGTGTGGTTGGAGAGTAGTTATTTTCAATCTTGCAAAAAAAATAACATTGGGAGTGGGTTTTGAAAACTCTTGGAGATGCTTTTACCTCTCTACTTTCTTTTTTTTTTGGAAAACTAATTGATTTACTAATTTTTTTAGGTGGCGCGAGTGTTGTCTTCTGGTTGATCACATTAGGCCTTGGTTAGTTGGACGAATTTTGGGAATTTGGCTACTGTAGCACTTTTGTTTTTATTTGGCAATTAATATTCAATCGTGGACTAATTAGGCTCAAAACGTTCATCTCGTGATTTTCAACAAAACTGCGTAATTAGTTTTTTTTGTCTACATTTAATACTCTATGCACGTATCGCAAGATTCGATATAATAGCTACTGTAGCACTTTTTGGGAAAACTTTTTGGAACTAAACAAGGACTCAGTATCAGGACCCTGCACCGGTACGTATGCTGGCAGTATGCCCGCCGTCCGGATTAAGTAAACGAAATTCCCCGTTAACAATATTAAAAACACAGCCAAGATGACGTGGTCACTGCATTAGTTGACCCGTCGGCACCAGTGACCCAGCCCCGCCCATCTGATCTTGTCCGGTTCCTCTCGTCTCGTCTCACTCTTCCACTCCTCATCACGTATAAAAACATTGCAAGCTGATCTGCCGGTGACTCCCATCCTGGCCTCACTTTTGCAGCCAGTTTCACCGTCTCGCTCTGCGGCACCCAGCTTCTAGCTAGACACGCTGCACACTGCCCGGTTCCTGTGCTCCGTCGCCGCCGCCTTCGCGCGCCTCCTCCGCGAGCTCCGCAAGCTCCTCATCAGGGCATCCGCGTTCTCTCCGGTCGTAGCTTCCCTACCAACGGCAGCGGCAGCGTCGTCTCCAGCCGCCGGCGTAATCTCCGCCATGACCCTCCCGCTGCGGAGGAAGACTCCTGCTGCTGCTGCCTCAGTCGTCGCTATCCAGAAGCAGCTGTTGGTGGTGGCGCCGCCTCCCACAGCTGTTTTTGTTGGTGAAGAGGCGCCTAACGTTGTCGGCGGTTGTAGCGATGACGCAACAGAGCAACAAGCTGAGAGCAAGAAGAAGACAGCATGGGCTGCGAGGAGGCCGAGGCCCTCAAGGCTGGATATACCTGTGGTGGATGTCGATGCCGGCGAGGTGGCTGCCGGCTGGGCCGCCGCGGCTGCTGCCTCGGCGAAGGAGTCTGACCTGAAGGAGGTGGAGGGCGAGGGATTTAGGCTGGCGAGTAGAGCAGGACCGAGGCATGCGATGGAGGATGCGTATGCCGTGGTAACCGATAAACATGGTGGAGATTCTGAGCTGGTAATTTTTTTTATCTGCGTGGCAAACGATTTGATAAATTATTTGCTTGATTTGATTTTATTGATGCGAAAATTTGTTTATTATCTAAATTTTTTTCCATCCTCCTTTATAAAAATATATTTTCCAGCCTAATCCATCATGTCTTATGAACTCGTAAGTAGTATTGCTATGAATTTATTAAGAGACATATATAAGGACAGCATTTCTAATTTTCTTGCTAGATATGAGTAAGACTATAAATACTCGGATTCACAGATGACAATATTCCGTTAAAGAAATATGTCATATTATTCATATGTATATGTACATTGTATACATATTCCAGTAAAACTTGCACATATATCATACTTTGTCCGAGAATTATTATTTCATGAATTGGTGAATTTAACATTTTTTTTCTAATTACTGTATGCCAGAAATAAATATTTGATTTCTCCTGTTTACAGAATATAATCCATTTTACATAAGTCTGCATTGTATACGACTTTTTTTTAGAAAAACTACATAATTGTGCTTTATATGTTGTTAAATAAGTGCAAAAATATGAATATTTCTTATAAGTTTTATGAAAAACTAAGCTACAAGGTAGTAATACACTTTAAATGCCCCTTGTTAACTAGCTAGTCTTAGACCATCATCTCTCATGATCAGCTAGTAGCACGAGAGGGTTTTGAGAAATAATTTAATTTAGTGATTTGACCAAGGTGGAATACTCCACGAATATCATGCTTCCATTTTTCTATGGATGGAGTACAATTATGGCTGCTCTAGCGACAGCAGGGGCAGACCTCTTTGTTGTGACCAAATGCTGCCGTGGCCTCTTTGCCATTAGAAATTACCTAGGGTGAACACTAAACAATTGCACTTCCTACATGCTAACAAAAACACTAAATATAGTGAGTTTTGGGCTTAGTCTCTAAACTTAGCCCTCTTGAATTATCATCAAGCAAGATCCACAACTAAGATGTAAGCATAAGCACGCCCAACACTGGCACCTAGCATGTTTTGGTTTGTTAATCTCCGAACCTTTTAATTTCCCGCAGGCATTCTACGGTGTGTTCGACGGACACGGCGGCCGCGCGGCCGTGGACTTCGTCTCCGAGAGGCTCGCCAGGAACGTTGTCTCCGCCGTACGTGCTGGCCGCGGGAACGGAGACGCAAGGTGAGCCTTGGTCGTCGTCGGCGGCGGAGGAGGACGCCGTGTCGGCGGCGATCAGAGCGGCCTACCTGGCCACCGACAACGAGCTCCTCGCGCAACACCAGGTGCGTACGTACAGCGTACTGCCAGAGTGACACTACGTACAAAGACGCACGTTCGTTTTGTTTACCGGGTCTACTACGCATATATGCACTTTCGTCCCACGTTGAACACGTCAAAAAGATTCTTATTTGTGCTTGCCATGTATATATCCGCGCCGTGCTGAGCCGCGACGGCGCAGCGGCCGCGCTGACGGCGGACCACACCTGCATGCGAGAGGAGGAGCGGGAGCGCATCGAGCGGGAGGGCGGCTACGTGTGCCGCAGCGGCAGTGGCGTGTGGCGGGTGCAGGGCCGCCTCGCCGTGTCCCGCGCGTTCGGCGACGGCGCGCTGAAGCGGTGGGTCGTCGCCGACCCGGCGGTCACCAGGGTGGCCCTTGATGCCAGGTGCGAGTTTTTGGTCATCGCGTCCGACGGGCTCTGGGACAAGGTCAGCAACCAGGAGGCCGTCGACGCCGTCTCCACTAGCCCGGCGACGGCATGCAGGGAGCTCGTGGACATGGCGCGGCACAGGGGGAGCAGGGACGACGTCACCGTCATGGTCGTTGACCTCGGGAGGTTTGTACGGTAGAAGTGTCCAAGGAGGGCAGCAAGGAGCTGATGATGCGCTGACTGAGCACCGATGAATCGAGCTTAACTTTAATGGAGCAACAAATTAGTTTGATTTGCGATTACGGAGGATGAACTGACAAGAGTTCCTTCGTCGACTCACTGACTAATTGCCCGGAGATGTGAAGTGTACATATACAGCATATACAGTTTGTAACATCCAAGATTTTTTTCTGTTTATATATATGTCTCCATAAAACTGTTGCTAAAATAACGAAGAAAAAAAATAATGGACGCCCTCAGTGAAATGATTACCATAAAACGACGAGATAGGTGTGTCAGTGCACAAAGACAAAAGGGCATGGCTACGGCCCGGACGTCCCCATCGGAACGCCCGTGCCTCTCCCGCATGCAACTGCTGACTCGTATGCAACTGCATCTGTAGTTATAAAAAAAAAACTGCTACGCGTACACTCCCACCCGCCACCGCCGCATGCAACTGATGCGTCTGCACATGCACCCGCCCCCATATGCCGGTGCACATACAGATGCAGCTGCACGCCCCTTGCCTGCTGATGCGCATGCAGGTGGAGATCACCCACGCCCGTTTCGCTTGACGCGCACGTGGGAACCGTTACCCTGCGGGCCCTCCTCTGCATGCGCCCTCTGCTTATAGCCTGCTAATGTTGCAACATTAGGCACTTCAGCAACATACATCTGAAATAGTTAAAACATTTATAACATATGCTTTCAGCATATCTGTATACCAACTGCAACATATGCAACATACAGATATCTAGATAAAAAACTTGCAACATTATGATCTTGTCCATCTGAATATCTGATCTTGTCCTGTTCCTCTCGTCATTGTCTTACTCTTCCACTCCTCGTCCCGTATAAAAAAAAATTTGGAAGCTGATCTGCCGGTGACTCCCATCCTGGCCTCGCTCAGTCGCTCTTGCATTGCTCACTCAAGAGTCCAGACTCAGCACTAGCACCAGTTTGATCGTCTCGCTCTCGGACACATGCTGCACTGCACACTGCCCGGTTCCTGTGCTCCGTCTCGACCGCCTTCGCGCGGCTCCTGAATCCTGATCGAGCTCCGCAAGCTCCTCATCCGGGCATCCGCGTTCTCTCCGGCCGTTACCGCCGTTGGTGGCGGCGGCGGCATCTCCAGCCGCCGGCGTAATCTCCAGCCGCCGGCAAGCTGCAGAGGAAGACGCCTGCAACTGCTGTTGCCTCAGTCGTATTCACAGATCATGATTTTCCGTTAAAAGCAGTGTGTCATATTCATATATATGCACAGTGTATACATCTTCTAGTAAAATTTGCGCAAATCATAGTTTTTCAAAGAATGATTTCATGAATTGGTCAGATAAAATATTTTATTTCTCTTGTTTACATAATCCATTTAACATATTTCTATATGGAATCTTTATTTTATACACTTGGGTATACAATCACAAGTTTTTTTTTAAAAAAAAAGACTACATAATTGCTCTATTTGTTGCTAAATAAGTGCAGAGATACAAAAATATTTCTTATTATTTTGAGGTCAAACTTAGCCACAAGGTATTAATAGACCTTAAATTGCCCCCTCAATAACTAGTCTTCATCTTCAATACTGGAATCCTCCTGTTTCCCAAGGGCCTAAAACCCTAGGGAAAGGCATAGATACCCTAGGGAAAATGGTTTCCCTAGGGTGGTTCCTCAGGATTGCTGCCTAGGAAACAATTTCACGGAAAATTGGTAAGTGTCCTAGGGTGTTGCGAGAAAACCCTAGGGAAACTATGTTCCCTAGGGGAAATTCGTCCCTAGGGACATCTGCTGACATGTCATTCCCCTACGCACGTGTAAAAGGTAATTTTCCTATGGGGTGAGTTTTGTGGGGAGCAAACAATCTGCAGTTCATATCATGAATAAACAATATACATTTAAATTCAAAATTTTGAATTCAAATACAAATTTAAATATAGCACAATACACATGCAGTGTTTCCATCAGGATTTAACATTCATTAATCCATATTATTTTAAGTTACAATATCTCATTAACGGGACTAACACAAACACACTTGTGCCATCAAAATGACCAAACTGCAGCGTGCGGCTACTGCTACAACAAACACCACTATTGATACTGTTGATACACTGAAGAAAACCAGTAGCAACAGCTACAGCCGCTGCATAAGTAGCAGTAGTGAGTAGATCCTGAACTACTACGACACTACACTGTGTAGGCAACGAGTAGCTCTGCTACACAGCAAAGCCAAACCCAAAAGAGCCAAAATAATCAGAAGTGAGGTCAGTAGGTTCTAAGCTTGTGATCCTTACATTACATGTCAAAGCATTGGAACAGATGATCCAAGTGCACCAACCTGCTATGCAATGAAACAAATGAAAATGCAACTAGATAATCATAACGGTTATGATTCCATTCACTACTTATCTCTATGTCCATTTGTCACATTCAAGTTCTGTACTGGAAGTTTTTGAGCTACTATTTTGTGATGTTATTTGGTTTTGTATGTTTTATTTTAGCTCACCATTGCATAAAGGCACTTGATAGAAAAGCTGAGCCATGCATGACTAATTATTTTGCTTTTCATTTATAATTTGCACATAGGTCACATAGTTATAGTTGATGACACGCAACTCTCCTGCGTGTTCTGAGAAAAAAATGATTTTTTTCTAAAAAAGAAGATAGCAGCTACCATGCACTCACTGGTGGAGCTTCACATAAATATTAGAGGGCACCAACACTCCAACAGTGGTAAAATAAGTGGAGTCACATTGTTTAAGCATGGACTAACTAAACTCAGAGAATATACCAATTTAAGGGAGCAGTAGGTCACACACTACTAGTAGATGATACTAATCTCTTTCTAAAAAAAGATGATAGCAGTTACGTTGTTACTTTTTTTAGATGAGCAGCGCGAGCACCAGTGGGTCCACATGCAACCATGGGACTGCTCGGCTTGGCCCGAGGCAGCCCTAGGTGGCCTGGCAACCTGCGAGCGAGCGGCCGCGGCGAGCACAGCGCGCCGACGATGGCCTAAGGGTGGCAGCAGCTAGCTGCCTCAGGCGAGAAGGAGCGGCGCACGATGGAGAAGATGCCACGGTGCACAGGAGAGACAGAGGGAACTCAAAGGACGAGTGAGGGGCAGTGGCCATGGAGCTTGGCGGCTCTGCTCTGGAGCGGCCAGAGAGCCAGGGAGAGGCAGAGGGAGCGAGTGAGGGAGTGGAGGAGCTTGGGCGTCATCTTTTGGAGGCGCAGGGAGCAGGGCGGCGCGTGGAAATGGAGGTGGGGGCGCCCAGCCATGCATGGCGGCCATGCGGCGTAACCTCAAACACGTGGTGTGCGTCGCGGTGCCCGACTTGGAGGCCGTGTTAGGGCTGATTGCGTGATGAACTTGTCTATGGTCCTTGAAGCAAAGTTGTTCCTCTCCTGATGCTCTTCAACTCTTATTTCGGTTTCCAGTCCATTAGAGCTCTCGATTAGCTACGTATTAAGTTCCAAATTGACAGTGTCAACATATTGACAGCGACAAACAAGAATCCAAATTGATGGTCAAAATGAAGTCAAACTAGTGCCATCTTTTTACATGCTCTTCTCCACCATGTAATACGGCAACAACAACTCTTAAAATATAAATACATCTATCAAGCTACTTAGCTAGTTATACTAACTAAGGTGCTAAGTTACCTACTGTTACCACTAACAAGTATGAAGCATGGCATGTACTATCTTAGCAACTAAAGGTATTCCTACTCTTAATTCTAATTTACTCTATATATGATAAAATGAGGAGTACTAGCTACTCTATTTATCAACCTACTCTAGTGCTACAAAATTTACAGTGAGTACATAATATTCTAATGAACCTACTGTAAAAATTTTATGGCTAAAGCCATCATTTGCCACAAAAATTCCTACAGATATTAATCTACATAATACTAAGCTCTCTAATTTGAATTTATGAACCTATCATTATCCCAGCTAACCGTAAACTAACTACACCAACAGATAGATAGTATTTTTGTGAACCTAATAAATTTTGTTTCACTATTTTTGGACATCTATAAGATTTACTACAAATTATCAAAGTTTAGCTCAAAACTAAATTGAATAAGCATTTATTACCTTACTAGAAAATGGAAAACCTAATTCTACCGCGTGGCCCAAAACGCAAGCGGCCTGGCCCAGTTTGGCTCAACGTGCGCGCACACACGACGCATGGCGTGGCCCACACGGGGGCACGACCTAGCCGGGCGACGACGGCTCGCGCGCGTCGGTCACCTTGCGAAAATGCCCTCGGACTACCCAGTGATAGCGTGAGCACTAAGCGCACTATTCTAACAGTCAGCTAACTTACAATTCCACCCCTCCCCCTTTTCTTCTTTACCACGGCCATACCCTTGGCCTCCCGCGCGTGCACCGAAGCGGTGGCGCTGGCACCGGGCGGTTACGCCGGCCACACCAGTCCCTCCCCGCCCTATCTACGGAGCCGATACCTTACTAGGCTTGAACGCGAAGCACTAGGCGAAAGAAGCGCGAGCTAGGACACCGCAGTAAGGCCGGTCCACGACGGCGGAGCTCCTGCACTGAAACGATGATGTTCCGGTGAGCTACAACAATGCCGGAGAACTTGGGGTAGCGAGTGAGCTCCAGGAACTCACCCTAGACACAGACGACCCAGTGGTTCGGTCGGAGACAGCCCAAGCCGAGCTAGCCGCGTGCGTGCGGACGGTGCGGCGATGCACGGCGGTGGTATTGCTGTGTCAGGGACGGCTAGGAGGTGGTAGCGATTAGGCAAAGGTGCGCAGGGTGATTAGTAGGTGGAGGCGAAGTTGGCGGTGCAACGAATTAAGCGGGCAGCACTAGATTGGGGACTTTGCCTTCAACGCGTGCCACGACGGCCTTAACGACCCGGCGAGAGGAAAGCTCCAAATTGGAGCGTGGCACAACAATGCTCACTGCGAGCTGGGGTCGGGTGGTTGGCTGACTACGTCGTGAAGCCATGGACGGGGTTAATTGGACTGAGGTGGCTCCACTATGGTGAATTGAAGGCGCGGGTCCGGTGACCATGGCGATAGAGGAACAGGGGAAGGTAGGCGAGGCTTGGCTCGGCGTTGCCGTGGCGGGACGCGGCTGTCAACTCAAAGCAATAATGCGCATGTGCTGTAGGACAATTGGAAACCAGCCAAACGTGCTCAGGATGGTGGGCTGCACAGCCATAAACCGCAAACCGACGACAGCGGCTCGGCCCTACGCGCCGCAGTGGATGGCGCCAGTCTGAGGAAGTAGTAGCGCAGCATCATCGAGTGCCGATGTGACGGTAAGGCAGGCGGGGCCAGGCGACGTGCGGGCAGAGCCAAGTGTGCCCACACGCGCATGGTACCGCACAAGCGAGTGTGAGGTGGCAGGGCGGCCAGGCGGACGCGACAGCGGTGGTAGAGCGCACGCGGGCGACTTCACACAAGCGGCCACGGCTAGCAGCAGCGTGGTGTCACAAGGCACGGAGTTAGCGACACAGCGAAGCGGCGGCAGTGGACTAGCCAAAGCAGCGGACCCGCTTCGACGGCGGTGGTGGCCGAGCAGTCAGGTCACCGGGCATGGCATGCGTGTGCTTGTGCGTGTGCGTGTTAGGGCGCAGCAACGACGACGCGTCCTGCAGCGCGGAGCCAGCGGTAGGACCAGCCAAGGCGGTGGCCCACGCACGGCACATGCGTTGGGCAGCAGGCGCGGCGACGCCAAGTGCCGACACGGTGATCGTGCCCAGACGCCGCAACCGTGTCATGCACGCTTTTTAAACCTGCTCAAAAATCCAACTCGATGATCCAGTAGCTAAACTAACTATTTAACACTCGAGATGGGATGTCAAGCTACTAAAACAAACCCTAAAACCATGCTACTACTTAAACCGATTCTCCTATAAAAAATCCCAAATGTAGCCTCGTCAACCAGCTTTCTAACTTAAGAAACTTAACCACGTCTTGATCGGTTTCACGTCGAATACGATTTCCATGCTATTAAGTAAGCTAGCTAGCGAAACCCATTCTCGACCGTAGGTATTTAACCGTCACCTATGAAGTTTGTACTACAAACTTTATTAAAGTCCCGCATGCACGTTCTATAGTATTCTTGCTCAATAAAAATTAGTTTAGAACCATAAGTGATAGAACGCGACATGAAATATAACATTCATTTTGCGTTTCCGATGAACGTTTCAAGTTACGTGTATTGCTTTACACTCTATATTACACACATTTACACACAAGTATGATGCTCATGCAGTGTTTTAGCAAAAGATTGTACAGTGTAACACCGAGGGTGTTACAAATCTACCGCCCTAAAACAAAATCTTGACCCGAGATTTCATGTGCCTAGTGTGGGAAAGGATATAGGAATTACATTTCAACGTAACAACTACTCATCACAACCAGAGAGAAGGTGGGGATAATGCTTCAATATATAGCTCTTTTGTTCCCACATGGCCTCATCCTCGGAGTGGTTTTGCCACTGCACCTTGTAGAACTTCACGACACTGTTCCTTGTCACTCTTTCGTTTTCATCCAGGATTTTGACTGGGTGCTCAATATAAGTCAAATCAGGCTAGGGTGGAAGTCCTTCAATTTCTATAGTTTCATCAGGTACCCGTAGACATTTCTTCAACTGTGAGACGTGAAACACATCGTGTACCACCGATAAAATATCGAGAAGCTGGAGATGATAAGCAACTAGGCCACACTATGCCAACACCTTGTAAGGACCCACAAATCAAGGGGCTAGCTTGCCATGGATACCACACCGATGAACCCCTCTCATAGGAGACACCTTGAGATATACATAATCCCCAACTGCAAACTGCAAGGGCCTTCTTCGCTTGTCTGTATAAGCTTTCTATCGGCTCTGAGCTGCCTTCAAGTGACTCTGAATAATGGTGCCTTGCTCTCGAGCCTCTTTGATGAAATCCATCCCAAAGTATCCATGGTCTCCCACTTCAACCCAGTTAAGTGGTGTCCTACACTTTCTTCCATACAGAGCTTCAAATGGTGCCATACGAATACTCTCTTGGTAGCTATTATTGTAAGAAAATTTAGCTAACTTCCGGCATCCATCCCACTTCTTAGGAAAAGAAATGGCACAAGCTCTCAACATATCCTCGAGCACCTAGTTCATTGGTTCAGTTTGGCCATCAGTTTATGGATGATATGATGAGCTTCTGAGGAGACGAGTACCGAGACATTGCTGTAGTTGCTCCTAGAAATGAGAGACAAAAACTAACCCTCTATCAGAGATGATAGTAAGGGGAACTTCGTGTAGTGTCACAATCCGCTCAAAATATATCTCAGCATACTTCTTGGCTGTATGTTTAGTGTCTACCGGGACAAAATGAGCAGACTTAGTGAGATGGTCCACAATGATCCAAATAGAGTCATAGCCCTTGGATGTGTGGGGGCAAACCCACCACAAAGTCCATGGAGATATCTTCCTAATTCCAAATAGGAATGGGCAAGGGCTGCAAATATCCTGGAGTACGCATATGATCCGCTTTAACTCTCCCACAAGTGTTGCATTCTACGACGTACTAAGTGATATCCTGCTTCATGTTGGACCACCAGTACAAGTGGCGCAAATCATGGTACATCTTGTTGCTGCCAGGATGGATAGGCAACTTTGAATGATGGGCTTCATTCAAAATCTTCCTTTTCAGCTCCTCATTTGATGGAACCACCAATCTGTCTTTATATCTCACAACTCCTTGCTCATCAATACTAAAGTGAGGACCACGCCCTTCGACGATTAATTTCTTAATGGGAGGAATTTCTAAAGTGTCTTGCCTTTGCTCCAGAATAATCTGCTTCAGCAATTCTAAGGTCAAGGCAATGTGAGCCAGCACCTCTGCATGGTTGAGAGACAAAGGTGTTTCTTCAACCTGATATGACTTTTGGCTCAAGGCATCAGCTACCACATTGGCCTTTCCTGGGTGATAATGTACCTCTAAGTTATAATCCTTAATCAATTCCAACCATCTCCTTTGCCTCATATTCAACTCAGACTGAGTGAAAATATATTTGAGGCTCTTATGATCTGTAAAGATGTGTACTTTGTTGCCCAACAAGTAATGCCTCTAAATTTTTAGAGCGTGGACCACAACAGCCAGCTCTAAATCATGAGTGGGGTAATTCACTTCGTATTTTTTTTGTTGGCGCAAAGCATAAGCTATCACATGCCCATCCCGCATAAGCACACATCCCAACCCTGTCTTCGAGGCATCACAATATACATCAAAAGGCCTATCAATATCTGGTTGGACCAATATAGGAGCAGTGGTCAGAAATGTCTTCAAAGCTTGGAAGGCTTCTTCACAGGCTGGGCTCCAATCAAACTTGACTTCTTTTTGGAGCAGCTTAGTCATCGGTTGAGCTATCTTAGAGAAGTCTGGAATGAAACGCCGATAGTATCTGGCTAGACCAAGGAACAAATGAATCTGGTGCACAGACTTGGGAGACTTCTAATTCAGCACATCTTGCACCTTGCTGGGATCTACAAAAATGCCGTCAGGTGTCAACACATGCCCCAAAAACTGCACTTGATCTAACCAGAACTCACACTTGCTGAATTTAGCATATAACTTGTGTTCCCTCAATTGAGCCAGTACTATCCGAAGGTGTTGGGCATGCTCTTCATTATTCTTGGAATATATCAGATATCATCAATGAAAACCACAACAAACTTGTCCACCTCTGGCATAAATACTGAATTCATCAGGTACATGAAGAATGCAGGAGTGTTGGTGAGACCAAAAGACATTAGTAGGTACTCATACAGCCCATACCTAGTAGAAAAAGCTGTGTTTGGTATATCGTGCGGTCTAATCTTGATATGATGATAGCCTGAACGAAGGTCAATCTTGGAGAACACCTTGGCACCTGCTAATTGATCAAACAAAGTATCTATGCGGGGCAAAGGATACTTGTTCTTAATGGTTACCACATTAAGAGAGCGGTAATCTACACACATCCGAAGAGTGTCATCCTTCTTTACAAAAATGGCTGGACAACCCCATGGTGAAAAGCTAGGACGGATGAAGCTTTTTTCCAATAATTCTTCCAACTGCTTCTTCATTTTAGCCAATTCCTTTGGAGCCATACAGTATGGGCATCGGGAGATAGGAGCAGTACTAGGCTCTAGCTCAATATAGAACTCCACCTCTCTATCTGGTGGCAACCCAGGTAGATCTTCAGGAAAAACATCCAGGAACTCACATACTACCGGAATAGAGGCAAGATTAGGAGAAGCTTCAGCATGAGCAGCAATAGGTAAGACTGGATCTGAAGGTACAACAAGAGACATCAATGCCTTGCCCAGGCAGCACCATGAACTAGAGGCGGTAAGTGTGGGTGGCTAATACCAAGCTCACTGTGTTCGTCCGAGTATTGATGCACATCTGCGCACCCAGAGTACGGATTCTATAGGCATACGGTACAGCCATAAGAGGTATATTGTGCCGTTCTACAAATCCCATGATCATAAATGAATGTGATGCACCAGAATCAAACACATAAACTGGATAGGAATCAATGGTAAACAAACCAGCCATCATCGGCTCTTGTTGCAATATATGCTCAGCATCCGTGAAATTCACCTGTCCAGATCGACTGACTGGCACTTTCTTCTTGATCACAGTACGCTTAACTAGCCTGGAGTTAGCCGATGGTTGAGTAGACTGCACTGACTGGTTTTGGGGACACTCTCGAGCATAGTGGCCATCCTTGCCACATTTGAAATAAGCACCCGGCTTGTTCCCCTATCCTAGACGAGGTGGGGCCAGCTATCCTTGGGGCTATTGAGGTTGCACCTACTAAGTGGGTGCACGGTACTACATGGAAGGAGCTTAGAAAGTCTGCTGGGGCTGTCGAAATGAATGCCCGCCTGATGATTGATAGGGTACCCATCGAACAACCTGTACTTTCTGAGTATGGGGGTGGCTAGAAGACCCAGTAGCCACTCGCTTTTGCTTCCATTCTGCCTGGAAATCCCACTACAAGTCCTCCATGGCGATGGCAACATTCATCATCGTCCTAAAGGTCTAGTAGTTCCCAGTATATAATTCCTTCTGAAGGTTGCAAGAGAGGCCACGATCGAAGCGGTCCCTCTTCTTCTCATCTATGTCCACATGAGTTCTAGCATACTGGGACAAGTGGTTGGACTTGTTGACATAGTCCATCACGAACATACTCCCTTGCCGTAGGTCTAGGAACTCAGTCAGCTTCCTGTTGAGGACACCAGTAGCAATATAAAATTCTCTGAATGCTACGGTGAACTCCTACCAGGTCACCCGGTGATCTGACTGCTGCATGGCATTGATGGTATCCCACCATGCACTCACTGACCCCAACAACTATTGCGCTGCAAAGCGCACCTTCTACTCATCAGTCACATTGAGCAACAAGAACTTCTGCTCTAGAATGCGAAGCCAATGCTCTGCATCTAGGGGCTCAGCTGATAGTGTGAATGTGGGCGGGTGCATCTTGAGGAAATCCTAGTAAGAGCAGGGTCCCTTAGGACCGCGAGCACCACCCCCATTCCCACCATTGCCCCCATGGCCTCCACGGGTGAAGCCACCGATAGCCTATGCCAGTAGCTCCATGGCATGGGCTGACTCACGGTGAGCTGCCATCATTTTCGCCATCATCTCTACGTGAGTCATCGGAGGCAGTGGTCGCGGAGGAGCCAGAAGTTGAGCCTCATGGCTCTCCCAGCCATGCTCATTGGCCTGGCCACTTTCACCTTGGCCTTTGCCAAGACCGTGGCCCACACCGGCACTGGTGCTCCCATGTCCGGACCTCAGATTCATCTATAAGAGATAGAAACCAACCACTTAGGACAACCTTCCCTATCAGAAGTAAGGGATTAGGGAAATGACAAGACATTTATTAAAGCATTCTTTTAGTTATCCTATCAATTTACTAATCCAAATTATATGTGTAGGGGGAAACTTTAGTTTAAGCAAGATTCTATTATCATGATGCATGTATCGGCCTGCACGCTCACTCAAGCTAGAATATAGCGGCATTCGCAAAATTTTGGCACATCGCACACTCACTTTTCGAATGCTAAGTGATTTCTTATGCACATAAGTTAGTGTACCTATAGAAAACGGATTAGATAAAACTAGTGCCGCTATCCTAGATAGACCATATTGCTAGGGCTTATACTTATTTACATAATTTTAGCGCATCCTACTTTTCACAAACTTTTGTTTATCAAATTTTAGGTTTTTGGAAAAGAGTGATGAACTCATAAACTCATTATTGGCTCCGGTACCAACTGTGACAGAACCGCTCGAAATAACACACTTACGGAGGCGCTCGTCTTCCACCAGACACTAAGCACCCCGAAAGCAAGCTACAGCGGGCGGTATCCTTCGGGCACACCCCAAGAGAGAACCCGAAAGATCCACATTTTCCCCCAAGGATCCAATAATGAGAACGAGTTACAATACTTAATCCATTACATACTTCTAAAGTTCTTAAAAATTATCTTATTACATTTCCAAAGTGAGAGTGCGGAATATTAAACAGCGGGATTAAAAATAAACATCTATCGATAATGAACAAGGATCCATCTGTGGCCACCAGAACAGTCCTTCACACAACGATACGCCTCAAGCATTACCTGCAATAGGGGTAAATAAACCCTGAGTACACAATGTACTCGCAAGACTTATCCGACTAGTGGGAATAATTTCCTGACTCTAAGGGATATGGAAAGCTTTATGGTTTGCTAGTTTCCTTTTTGCAGAAAACAATACTAATAGTGAGTCCTTATTTATGTTATTATTAGTAGCCATGATTAATTGATTATCTAGCCATTCTATGTAAGCACCTGTTCTACTTTCAAGCAAGAGTTGAGCAATCAGTTCCATTTCATCATCTTTCATCTTTCAGTTCTTACTATGGTGCTAGACCCAAAACAAGTCATACCGGATTGCCCAGCAATTCATGAATCAATGCCCCTAGCTCGGTACCTCGAAAACACATGCCCCGCTTGTACTCTAGGAACAAGCAGGTCCAACGCATCACCCTCCTATCATGGGGTCCAAGTCCCCGTCTAAACTTGGACTCAAAGCCCCCGCTCTTAAGTCTCAGACTTAGTGCGGTGCAAGGACCTCCACCATCCCCGCCTCCAATCAGTCAGTCTAGAAAGAGCCAGAACCCACGACTGGAGAGCAATAAGTCTTCCCTACGCCCATACCCAAGTATGTGCTCGGGATAATAAATCTGTGACTTGCCTCGAGACTTATGCAATGGCCGGTCCTTAACCGACACAGACAGGGAAAAAGTGTAACCAAGCTATGCCCTGTTGGCCGCAGGACACAACCTCTTATATCCACCAATACCCAAACCATATCCCTGTCTGATCACTATTTTTCCTTTCCACCACTTTATCATGAGTGATCATAATTATCACCTATTGTGAGTAACTGTAGGTTACTCACGCTATCGATACCCTAAGCATAGCAGCTACTCGACCTATACTAGTAGGACTCATATGTAGATATATTTATGCATGTAGTTTCTATAAAATGCCTATAACATAAGTGCACATCATATATATTCAGTAATCGTTTAAAATAAGGGTTATGCACTAGGGCTTGCCTTGGGCAGACGGTGGGTCAATAAGGTCAGCACCGAACGGCTCCAGGGCTTCCTCCTCGCACTCCTCAATGACCTCTTCATAGTCCTGTTCGTCCGTAGGAACGAACTCTACCAACTCGTGATCTACATGTATGAAATGATGGTGCAATACTTAGTAATACGGCAACAGCAACTCTTAAAATATAAATACATCTATCAAGCTACTTAGCCAGTTCTACTGACTAAGATGCTAAGTTACCTACTATTACCACTAACAAGTATGAAGCATGGCATGTACTATCTTAGCAACTAAAGGTATTCCTACTCTTAATTTCAATTTACTCTATATATGATAAAACGAGGAGTACTAGCTACTTTATTTATCAACCTACTCTAGTGCTATAAAATTTACGGTGAGTACATAATATTCTAATGAACCTACTATAAAAATTTTATGGCTAAAGCCATCATCAATTTGCCATAAGAATTCCTACAAATATTAATCTACATAATACTAAGCTCTCTAATTTGAATTTATAAACCTATCATTACCATAGCTAACTGTAAACTAACTACACCAACAGATAGATAGCATTTTTGTGAACCTAACAAATTTTGTTTCTCTATTTTTGGACATCTATAAGATTTACTACAAATTATCAAAGTTCAGCTCAAAACTAAATTGAATAAGCATTTATTACCTTACTAGAAAATGGAAAACCTAATTCTACCGCATGGCCCAAAACACGAGCGGCCTAGCTCAGTTCAGTGCAACAGAGGAACAAGGGAAGGCAGGCGAGGCTTGGCTCGGCGTTGCCGTGGCGGGACGTGGCTATCAACTCGAAGCACCAATGCGCACGTGCTATAGGACGACTGGGAACCAGCCAAACGCGCTTAGGACGGTGGGCTGCACGGCCATAAACCACAAACCGACGATGGTGGCTCAGCCCTGCGCGACGCAGTGGATGGCGCCGGTCTCAGGAGGCAGCAGCGCAGCGTCGTCGAGCGCCGATGTGACGGCAAGGCAGGTGGGGCAAGGCGACATGCGAGCAGAGCCAAGTGTGGCCACGCACCCATGGTACCGCATAGGTGAGCATGAGGCGGCAGGGCGGCTAGGCGGACACGACGGTGGTGGCGGAGCACACGTGGGCGACTTCGCACAAGCGGCCATGGCTTGCAGCAGCGCGGTGTCACGATGCATGGAGTCAGCGACACGGCGAAGCAGCGGCAGCGGACTAGCCAGAGCAGTAGGCCTGCGACGATGGCGGTGGTGGCCGAGCGGTCAGGTCGCCGAGCGCGGCATGCGCATGCGTGTGCCTATGCATGCCAGGGCGCAGCAACGGCGGCGCGGCCTGCAGCGCGGAGCCAGCGGCAGGACCGGCCAGCGTTGTGGCCCGCGTGTGGCGTGCGCGTTGGGCAGCAGGCACGGCGACGCCGAGTGTCGGCACGGTGATCACGCCGAGACGCTGCAACTGTGTCATGCACGCTTTTTAAAGCTGCTAAAAAATCCAACTCGATGCTCCAGTAGCTAAACTAACTATTTAACGCTCGAGATGGGATGTCAAGCTACTAAAACAAACCCTAAAACCATGCTACTACTTAAACCGATTCTCCTATAAAAATTCCCAAACGTAGCCTCGTCAACCTGCTTTTTAACTTAAGAAACTTAACCACGTCTTGATCGGTTTCGCGTCAAATACGATTTCCAAGCTATTAAGTAAGCTAGCTAGCGAATCCCGTTCTCGATCGCAGGTATTTCACCATCACCTATGAAGTTTGTACTACAAACTTTTTTAAATTCCCGCATGCGCATTCTATAGTATTATTGCTCAATAAAAATTAGTTTAGAACCTTAAGTGATTGAACGTGACATGAAATATAACATTCGTTTCGCATTTCTGATGAACGTTTCAAGTTACGTGTATTGCTTTACACCCTATATTACACATATTTACACACAAGTATGATGCACATGCAATGTTTTAGCAAAAGATTGTACAGTGTAACACCGAGGGTGTTACAATAAGGAACTAAAGTTGTATTTTGGGCCAAATTCAGGTAAGTCCTCCCTACAGACCCAACCAACTAGACTTTTCTGAACTAAATTGAATTATTCTTTCCTTATACCACTTCCTTCGACTAAGTAGATCATAATATATGACTTGTCAAGAAAAAGATTTGATATGTGGAAATTAGAAGATAAAACATATAAACTATCTCATATATATAATGATCATTACTTCCTTTTATAGAAAAACCATAGTATTTTTTCAACAAATAAAAAATAATATTTCCATTCCTAAGTTTCAGTTTTCACGTGCCATTATTCTAATATTTCTAAAAATTAAACAAATACATATCATTCCAAAATACTAATTAGCCTGCTAGTGCAATTTTGAAAATTGACAGCGGCAACAGACATTCAATATGCACCGTTTGGATTAGGTAAATGACGTTAACCCATATACATTCCAATTACCAAGTCATTTAGTTTTCATATATCAGAAAGTTTCAATCCGGCGTTTTTTTTGCAATTTCGATCTAAATTATCATGTATACAAATTACAGTCTATTGTTTGAGTTAGTGGAGATTAAATATTACATTCTTCAAGAAGACAATGAAGGTGACAGGTCACGTCATGTTTTACCAATAGCCCAACATGTACTCCTAGTAGAGAAATAAACCATAATTAATAGTCTCCGACCCCAGTGTTTGAGTTGGTATGGCTTTACACAGTGCCGTGCATGCAGCAGGACCATAGCCAACGAACAAGACTTTTTCCTAAGCCAAATAAAACCATTCTTGACTTAGCATTTTTGGCCTCTGTGTTTAGTATTTTTCTATAACACCTGCCATTTTGTCACCCGCTATCTACTTCCTGTCCCCAGCTACACACTAAAGGGTCAGCATTTAGAAGCTAGTAAGAGCATCTCCAAGAGTTTTTAAAACCCACTCCCAATATCTTGACTTGTTGGCAAGATTGAAAAAAACCTTTTCTCTACAACTCTTTATGTCAACTCTCAATCTTTCTGCATTTGGGAAAATCATTCGAATCGCGCGGAAAGATACGCGTACCTTTCCAATTGGCCAATCGAGAGGTGAGAAGGACATGGGGAAGAATAAGAAAAAGGGACAAAGTTCCCAATGCAAATATATAAGAGAAAAATAAAATATACTCCCTCTGTTTTTGAATTATTAGTCTCGCTTTGATTTTTTTGGTACATCAATTTTGCTATGTATCTAGATATAATGTATGCCTAGATACATAGCAAAATCCATATATCAAAAAAATCAAAGCGACTTATATATAATTTGGAATGGAGGGAGTAGATGTGATTAGGGTAACTTGAAAATAGAGTGGGATTTTTTATGCAAAATAGCTTTCTAGCTTTTAGGAGCAAGTTATTGAAAACGATTGGTAAAAGCCAAAACATATGCTCCAACTGTAGTTTTTTAGCGACTTCTAAAACTCCTTGATTTATCAATTGTTTTTAACTATTGGAAAGGGCATGAGCTACTACACATCCCCTGAATTGATCCACCTTGCCAGATGGTGCAAAAGCAAATTTCTTATTGGTCAGATCAGACGATAAAGGACCGAGCACGATACCGGGTGCACGGCCGTCCGGATTAAGTAAACGAAAATCCCCGGTGACAATATTAAAAACACAGATGTACAGCCCAGCCCAGATGATCTGGTCA
Organism: Miscanthus floridulus; assembly: GCF_019320115.1. NCBI lineage: Eukaryota > Viridiplantae > Streptophyta > Magnoliopsida > Poales > Poaceae > Miscanthus > Miscanthus floridulus. The sequence goes on along the minus strand of NC_089589.1, from coordinate 58,270,842 downwards.
CTGCATTGACCGGTCAGCATCAGTGACCCAGCCCTTGCTTGTCACGCACTTCTCCTGCTCCATTTCCTGATTCCTTCGTATAAAAACTCACCTCTCCTGCCCGTGGCCTCCCATCGATCGTCTTCGTCTCCCTCCCTCGCTTGCTGAAGAACCAGCAAACCAGTTTAGCAGCCGAGCATATACCGTCCATCTCCCCGGCCGGCGACCCGCGACATGCTGCTGCACACCGTCCGGTTCCTCTGCTCCGTCGTCGCCGCCTTCGCGCGCCTGGTCCGCGAGCTCCGCAAGGCGGCCGCCATGGCAACCGCTGCATGCTCTCCGTCTCCTGTCGCTGTACTCATTGCACCCGCCGTGTCGCCCATCGGCCTGATAGCATCCACGCCGCTCCCGAAGCGAAAGAAAACGCTTGCCCAGGTTGCCGTCCCGGAGAACCTGCTCGTCGCGCCGCCACCACCGGTAGTTGTGCTTCCTGCAAAGGTGTCCGACGGGGTCAGTGGGGTCGGGAGAGTAGAGCAACAACAAGCTCATCAGAGCATGACGAAGACGAAGGCCGCGTGGGCGGCCAGGAAGAGGCCGTCGAGGCTCGTCATACCGGTGGCGGACGACGCTGGCGAGGTCGCCGCCGGCTGGGGCGTGGCTGCCGCGCCGGCGAAGGAGGCCGACGTGGAGGTGGAGGGGGACGGGTTTTGGCTGGCCAGTAGAGCAGGACCGAAGCATGCGATGGAGGATGCGTATGCTGTGGTCACTGACAAAAATGATGCAGATTCTCAGCTGGTAATTACTAAATCTTTGCCATTACGTGAAAAATATTAATTTGATTCATTATCTTCAGGCAAAGTTTCACCACTTACACTGATTTTTCCTCATATTATATGGCACCTCAATTTGCGAACATTTATTGGTTTAGATAAAAATAGTTCAGGGTTCCATTTACAAGTTTTTAAGATACAATAATATCTATATATACTACTAGAACAAAAAAGTGTTCAATATACATAAATATGGGAAATTTAAAACAAACTTGTTTTCCACTCTATGCCCATTTAGTACTCTCTATATGTCATACTGTTTTTGTGAGGGATTCTCTTTTATATCATTTTTTTGCGAAATATATGTACAATTAATTAATCATTTACGTAATTGATTGGAAATATGCATGTACACTCCTATATATGTGGTACTGTAGGAGGTACATATATATAGATTTTTTGGTAAAAAGTAAATTTATGTTTAATTAAATCATTGTTGTGAGTGTGAGGTAAATCATTGAGGTGCATCCCAAATAGTAGGAAGTCAAACGGCAGACACTTCATGATCAAATATCACATATTATAACACAAATAAAAAAAATGCTAGATATCTCACTCTCATTGCCTCTGATCAAAGCATGCATAGCTCCACTAGAACATATATGTTCGCTTGTTGGTTTCAACCAGCCCAAACCAGCCAACCAACAGTGTTTTCCTCTCACAACAAACCAGCACCAGCTAGCCCAAACCAGCCAAAAAACCAACCAGCGAACATGCCGATGATTACAGATACAATAATATCTATATATACTACTAGAACAAAAAAGTGTTCAATATACATAAATATGGGAAATTAAAACAAACTGTTTTCCACTCTATGCCCATTTAGTACTCTCTATATGTCATACTGTTTTCTGTGAGGGATTCTCTTTTATATCAGTTTTTGCGAAATATATGTACAATTAATTAATCATTTACGTAATTGATTGGAAATATGCATGTACCACTCTATATATGTGGTACTGTTGGAGGTACATATATATAGATTTTTGGTAAAAAGTAAATTTATGTTTAATTAAATCATTGTTGTGAGTGTGAGGTAAATCATTGAGGTGCATCCCAAATAGTAGGAAGTCAAACGGCAGACACTTCATGATCAAATATTCACATATTATAACACAAATAAAAAAATGCTAGATATCTCACTCTCATTGCCTCTGATCGAAGCATGCATAGCTCCACTAGACATATATATAATCCGATCTGTTTTGACCCAGTAAAAGACCGACGTTACAGTTACACTGAACACTGAAGAAATGGTAATACTCCATTACAAAGCTTTATAATTAAATCTTTGTCTACTTCTTCCCGCAGGCGTTCTACGGTGTGTTCGACGGCACGGCGGCCGCGCGGCCGTGGACTTCGTCTCCGAGCGGCCTCAGCAAGAACGTGGTGGCCGCGGTGCTCGCCGCCGCGGGGACGACGGAGACGCGCGGCGAAGCATCGTCGGAAGAGGACGCCGTCTCGGCGGCGATCAGAACGGCCTACCTGGCCACCGACAGCGAGCTCCTCACGCAGCACCAGGTGTGACAGTGACGCCTACGCACGTTAGAGGTTCCTTCGTTTGTTTACCGGGTCTACGCACTTTCCGACGTTGAACGCGTCAAAAGCTTCTTTCTTGTTGCGATAGACACATATTTTCAAAGGTGACCGTACGTACGTACACTGCTTGCCGACTTACCGTGTCCCTAGTGTCCCGTAAAAAACAAACAAAAAAAAGCTTTAGAATTTCAATGTGAAAAAAACCAAAGTAATGACCTCTGATCTGTTTGATCTAACGCAGGATGCAAGCGGTGGTGCGTGCGCCGCGACGGCGGTGGTGAAGGGCGGCGACCTCTACGTGGCGCACCTAGGCGACTGCCGCGCCGTGCTGAGCCGCGGCGGCCGCCGCGGCCGCACTGACGGCCGACCACACCTGCGCGGGGGAGGACGAGAGGCGCGCATCGAGCGGGACGGTGGTGGCTACGTGTGCCGCAGCGGCAGCGGCGTCTGGCGGGTGCAGGGTAGCCTCGCCGTGTCGCGCGCGTTCGGCGACGCGCTCTGAAGCAGTGGGTCGTCGCGGAGCCGGCGGTCACCCGCGTGCCCCTTGGATGCTGGGTGCGAGTTCTTGGTCATCGCGTCCGACGGGCTCTGGGACAAGGTCAGCAACCAGGAGGCCGTCCATGTCATCTCCGGGAACCAGGCGACGGCCTGCAGGGAGCTGGTGGACATGGCACTGCACAGGGGAAGCCGAGACGACATCACCGTCATGGTAGTCGACCTCCATAGGTTTGTAAGATAGGATTATTGACGGATCAGAGCTCTTGGATTGGAGACACTAACTGATGAAGCAACACGTTTCACCTGGGTCTTATTGAGGGAGAGGTGGTACGTGAAAGTGAACCGGAAGATGATAAACTGACTGACCACACTACAACACAGCTTGTTCATTGATTGTAGATGCTGCTGCCCGGGGAGCAAATTAGTTGCTGCAATTAAACATCATTTTTCTGACCCTCACTGTAAAGTACGTGGTTACAGCTAGCTAAATTTTGGCAGGTAAATTTAACTATGGTGTTATTCGAATGATATTTGTGAACTGAGGGGGACTTGGATCTATTGAACTCATTTCCTTTTATAAGCTGTTATATAATTGTCTAGGTTGGAAATAGATGTGTCTGGAAATCCGAATTATCCAAATCTGTGTGGCAGAACTACCCCAAATTATATAGCCCACGTGCGCCTTGTCATTGACGTAAGCCACACAATCCCGATAGTCTGTGGGTGTCCTCGAGAAACCCGAATCATCCACTTTTTCTTTCCGAGCAGGATACATTACAGAAGTCATTGCAGTATTACAACAGTTTATATAAATATACAAATATATTACATCGGAAGTAACAGCGGAAGTTTTACAAAGCATAAGTTTACAAACCATTTGTTAGTTATTACAAACCATAGGTTTTAGCCATCAAGGCAGTAGGTAGCATGACGGTATCACATATTACATCACATCAAAAGAGGCTCATCCTACCCAAGGGTGCACAACAGACTTTCTCTAACGCTGACTCTTGTCCTCTAGAACCGTCATGCAGTAGGGGCAAAAACCTATCTGCTGTTGAGGCTTACCTACAACAAGAGTTTAACAAACCTTGCCTACGAAGTAGGGACGGATCCAGCGGTGGGGCAGGGGGGGCTCTAGCCCCCCTACCGCCGCTAAACCCTTGGAGCCCCCATGAAGATTGCATCAGTTTTTGAAAGGGAGGAGGGGCTGAGATCCTGATCTGGAGGTTGAAGACGACTAGAATCGCGACCTGGGATTTTTCCTTCACTTGCCAGTCTTTTCTCCTTTGGCCTAGTAAGGCCCAGATGGCGTCCCACCATTTTTTTCGCTTGACACAGCCCACAGCCCACCTCCTTGCTTTCTTCCTATGCGAGAATGCGGCATCTCCCCCGACGCAACTCCCACCCCACGCGCGAACCACTACCAGAGGCGGCTTCTTTGCCGAGTGTCCCAGCCTTTGCCGAGTGCTTTTTATCGGACGCTCGGCAAAGAGGCTATTTGCCGAGTGCCATAGAGAAAGCACTCGGCAAACAAATGGCACTCGACAAAGAGGTGGTTTGCCGAGTGCCGAGCACTCGGCAAACAATAACACTCGGCAAAGACCAGGTTTACCGAGTGTCGGGCACTCGGAAAACCGGAACACTCAGCAAAGGGCCGCCACCTTTAACGGCCGACAGCCGCCGTTAACCCTTTGCCGAGTGTCTTCTTCTGACACTCGGCAAAGTGGTTATTTGCCAAGTGTCATTTTTTGACACTCGGCAAACCATATTTTTTTCACTTTGACCTCTAAACTTTTTCTACAGTCCTCATACAATACCTGGTACTCCATGTTTTAATGTGGCACATTTCTCAGACTTTTTCTATATTTCTTTAATTTATTTCATTTAATTGAATTTCTTGGATAATTCAAATTATAATCGCTAGTCATTCGAATAATGAAAAAAAATGAACGGAATAATGATATTCATGTTGTTTAGTATAATGTGAGGCCGTATCCAGGAACAAACCACCAATTTCGAACATCTTGTTTACGAAACATGACCACGAACTTGCGGTCGAGTTGTTTTTAAATTCTATAAAAAGCAAACGAAGTCCGAAAATCATGAAACTTATCAAGATGTTATGATATCATATGTGGAGGCTGTGATAAAAATTTGAGGAGGTTTCGCGCAAGTTGTCACGTACGATGCTTGCAAAACCGAAGAATCTCCGAAGAAATTTAATGATTTCGTGAAGAGGCCGACGAGCGGTGGCAAGCATTGTACGTGACAACTTGCGTGAAACCTCCTCAAATTTTTATCACAGCCTCAACATATGATATCATGACATCTTAACAAGTTTCATAATTTTCGGACTTCGTTTGCTTTTTATAGAATTTAAAAACAACTCGACCACAAGTTCGTGGTCATGTTTCGTGAACAAGATGTTCGAAATTAGTGGTCTGTTCCTGGATACGGCCTCACATTATACTAAATAACATGAATATCATTTTTTCGTTCATTTTTTTTCATTATTCGAATGACTAGCGGTTATAATTTGAATTATCCAAGAAAATTCAATTAAATGAAATAAATTAAAAATATAGAAAAAGTCCGAGAAATGTGCCACATTGGAACATGGAGTACTAGGTATTATGTGAGGACTACAGAAAATGTTTGGAGGTCAAAAGTAAAAAAAATATGGTTTGCCGAGTGTCTGAGTTTGGCGCTCGGCAAAGGAGCCTCTTTGCTGAGTGCCATGACGTATGACACTCGGCAAAGATTTTTTTTAAAAAAAACCCCTCTTTGCCGAGTGCCAGGTCGAGTAGCACTCGGCAAAGAATTTAAAAAAAATTAAAAAATATAGTTTGCCGAGTGCCGGATCGGGGGCACTAGGCAACGAATTTTTTTTAAAAAAAACCTCTTTGCCGAGTGCCAGGCCAGGTGGCACTCGGTAGAGAATTAAAAAAAATTAAAAAAATAGTTTGTCGAGTGCCAGATCGGGGGCACCGGCAAAGGAGGGATTTAACCCCGCCGACCCAGCCGGCCCACACACACCGCACACACGCACACAAGCACGTAGGCAGACCGCGCCAGCGCCGTCGCTGCCGCCTGCGCCAGTGCTACCGCCACCCCGCTCGCGCTCGCACCGCCCCCCCCGCTCCGCGCCGCTGGAGGAGGAGAAACAGAGGAGGAGGAGGAGAGGAGGAGAGGAGGAAGGAGGAAGAAGGAGGAAGAGAAGGAGGAGGAGGAAGAAGGAGGCCGTCGAAGCAATGATGCCTTCGCCCTCGCGCGCTCCTGCAGCGGCGCCGCAGCAACGCCGCCGGGGCATGGCGTGGCCCCGCAGCAGCGGCGACCCGCATCTGAGCATCTCGTTGCTTATCCTGATTACGTTGCTAGGTGTTCCTTATATAATCTTGTGCATGTCGGCCATCGTGCCGTTCATATATATGTGCATGTCGGCCATCGTGCCGTTGGTTTTCTTGCAGGTTTGGAAACCTCACCGTGCAGGGAAGGTGCTGCCAAAATTTTGTATTGACAGTTTTATGTTTCTTTTTATGCAGAGAAGAGCCCGTCGGAGCGGAGCCAGAGTAGCTCGGCGACCCCGATCGCCTTCCTCGCCGCTATGGGTCTACCTGCACCGCGTTGCCTCACCACTGCACCGACCCGCCATGGCCCCGCTAGCCTGACTCCACCACCACCCTAGGTATAACCCCTCTTTCTGTATCATGGTCGTAGATCACGTAACCTAGTTAGGCGTCTCCCGTTCGAAAGAGATACGGTTGGAAATATGCAGATAATTCCATATCTAAAACTGTATATGTTTTGAATTGTCCACGTTTTTGGACAGCCTGCGGATGCGTAGGTGGGGTTAGTTTCCATGGTCTGTTCTGATCTGAGACAGAGTTTTGGCATCATCTCCCTGTTGTTCTCCGGATACACACTCTCTCTGGCAGGACGTGTATTTGGAGAACAGCGAGGAGGTGCTGCCGAAATTCTATCTTAGATAGGAGTAGAGCATGGAAACTAACCCCACCTACGCATCCTCGCGTGGGATTAGGACCTATCCTCACCTATTAGATAGTAGGAATGTCGTGTAGATGCAATTGATGTTTATATTACTCGCCGCTATATATGTTAGAGGATGGAGGACCGTGAGTGGATGTACACGGGCCACGCAAGTCAGGGTCAGGTCACCAATGAATGGATCAACAAGACCGATGCTTTCTTGGAACGGGCATTTGGCGTGGCTGCTAAAGGAGCGAGTAAAATTTGCTATCCTTGTAGCAAATGTGCAAACTGGAAAAGACAAACGAAGAAGGTCATGGAGGAATATCTTTGGAAGAATGGATTTACGGCAGACTATACCCGGTGGGTTTACCATGGTGAAGCCAATCGTATGAGAGAGGAGATGGTGAGACCACGTGTCGAGGATTATGATGCTGATGCCGGGGGTAGCAGACATGTTAAATGGCTATCACGAGGCACAGTTCGCTGAAGGACGTATGGAGGAGGAGCTAGAGGCAATCGCAAAGGCGTTCTATGACATGTTTGCCGCGGCACAAAAACCCCTTCACGGCCAGACAAAGGTTTCTCAACCAGATGCCATTGGACGCATAATGGCATTAAAGTCCCAGTATAGCCTGAGTCGAGACGCCTTCGATGGTATGTTGACAGTTATTGGCAGCCTGCTTTCGGAGGGTCACCTTCTGCCAAAGAGCATGCACGAGTCACAGAAACTCCTTCATGCACTTAAGTTGTCGTATGAGCAGATACATGCTTCCCCGAAGGGGTGCGTCCTATTTAGGAAAGAATACATGGAAGCAAAGTACTATCCAAAGTGTAAATCCTCTAGGTTCCTGGAGGTAGATTCTGGTGATGGCCAGAAGAGGCAGCTTGACATTCCCATGACAATCCTATGGCACCTTCCGTTCATACCGAGGATCCAACGGCTATACATGACCGAGGAATCCACGAAACATATGACATGTCACAAAATGGCAAACGATATAATCCTGACAGGATGGTACATGCATCTGATGGTAAAGCATGGACCCACTTTGATGGTATTTATCATGAGAAAGCTAAAGAGGCTCGTAATGTATGTGTTGCGCTGACAACAGATGGGTTCAATCCTTATGGAATGATGGCTACCTCATACACATGTTGGCCCATGTTTGTTATCCCCCTCAATCTCCCCCTGGCGTATGCTTTCAACGACAGAACGTATTCTTGTTGTTGATAATTCCTGGACACCCAGGGAATAATATGGGTGTGTTCATGGAGCCTGTGATTGATGAATTGGTCTGTGCTTGGGAGGAAGGGGTATGGACATACGACCGAGCTACAAAGAAAACTTCAAAATGCATGTTTGGTACCACTACTCCCTGCATGACTTCCTGGCGTATGGGATATTCTATGCCTGGTGTGTTCACGAGAAGTTCCTATGCCCAGTATGAAAGGAAGGTCTGAGGTTCATTTGGTTGCAGAAGGGTGGCAAGTATTCATCGTTCGACAAACATCGGCAATTCCTCCCTCTTGACCATACATTCAGACGAGACATCAAGAACTTTATGAAAGGTGTCGTAGTGACAGACCCTGCACCACAGATAATGACTGGTTCCGCGGTTCATGAACAGATAGATGGTCTCGTGGTCAATCCAGAAGGTGGTTTTGTGGGATATGGAGAGCAACATATGTGGACTCATAAGTTGGGCTTGACTTGGCTCCCCTATTTTGATGACCTTCTCCTTCCACATAATATTGATGTAATGCACACTAAAAAGAATGTCGCCAAGGCACTTTAGGAAACAATCATGGACATTCCTAACAAGTCAAAGGACAATGTTAAGGCTAGAGTGGATCTGACAACGTTATGCGATAGACCAAACCAACATATGAAGCCTCCTAGTCGCGGCAAGACATGGAGAAGGCCTAAGGCCGATTTTGTCTTGAGCAAGCTCCAAAGGAGGGAAGTACTAGAATGGATCCAGACGTTAATGTTCCCTGATGGGTATGCAGCTAATCTGAGGAGGGGAGTGAACTTATCTACTATGCGAGTCTTAGGGATGAAGAGTCATGACTACCACATATGGATTGAGTGGCTTCCTCTAGCGATGGTTCAAGGCTATGTCCCTGAGCATGTCTAGCTAGTGCTGGCAGAGTTGAGCTATTTCTTTCGCCAGCTTTGTGCCAAGGAGTTATCTCGGACCATGATTGCAGACTTGGAAAGAATGGCACCTGTGTTGCTCTGTAAGTTGGAGAAGATCTTTCCACCCGACTTCTTCAATCCGATGCAGCATTTGATTTTGCACCTCCCATATGAGGCATGAATGGGGGGGGCATGCAGGGCCGTTGGTGCTATCCAATCGAGAGATGTCTAAAGATTCTTCGAAAGAAATGTATAAATAAATGCAAAATCGAGGCTTCCATTGCAGAGGCATACATTTTGGAGGAGGTGGCGAACTTCACAACAATATACTTTGGTGACAACCTCCCTAGCATGCATAATCCACCCCCTCGTTACAATGCTGGCAAAAATGAATCGAACCTCAGCCTTTTCCGAGGGCAACTCGGAAGCGCAAGTGCATCGACCCCCATGACCTTGAATCATGAAGAGTGTCGCCATATCATGCTATACATGTTGACCAACCTTGACAAAGTGGAGCCGTACATGCAGTAAGTTCTCAACGAACTTATTAAATACGCCATCACTATTCTGCATCCAACCCCCTTGTTTCTCGTTGGTACAGGGAATTTCTTCATGAATTCTGGTGTTAATCAAGGGATCCTACCCCGCAGCAGGTAGATACCCTTCTTAGACAGGGTGTGGGAAATGGAATGCCCGATTTTATTTCTTGGTTCAAACGGCAGGTATCGTCCAATTTAGCTCGTACTTACTTTGACATTCCAAGTTACTCGTACGTGCGAATAATATAACGATGTATCCTGCTTGAGCTTGTAGGGCTAGAGGGATGCATCTATGCGTGCCAAGTTGAGACAGGTTGCCGATGGCTTTGCCTATAGGGTCAGATCATTTTCCGGTTATGACGTGAGTGGATATTGCTTTCGCACAACAAGCAACGAGCAAAGTCGGTCCAATCGAAGAACCACAAGTTCTGGAGTTTTTACGCCCAGCATTGATGAGGTCGAGTATTATGGAAGAATTGAAGAAATATACAAACTCAAGTTTCATGGTTCCAAACCTTTTAATGCCGTCATATTCAAATGCCATTGGTTTGATCCTGAAGTAAGGAGATGGACATATTCTAATCTTGGGCTAGTCGAAATTCGACAGGATTCCGTCTTACTAGGAGACGATGTCTATATTGTGGCCCAATAGGCCACGCAAGTTTATTATCTCCCATATGCGTGTCAAACCAAAAGTCATCTTAAGGGTTGGGATATTGTGCATAGGTGAAAGGTCCTTGTTTGGTTTTGGTAATTGAGTGACAACTTAGGTGGACTAATTGTGTTTATGTGAGATACACAGGTGATTAGTCCACAGGTACATGTGTATGAGCAACATATGCCATGAAGGTGAAAATGGCTTGGAGATGTTGCAAAGCTCACACATGTGATGATGAAGGAGCTTATTGCACATGAGACATGACATTGAGTCATGTGATCAAGGTGGAGAAGATCAAGACAAGACTTGGCTTGATGGACCGGTTGCAAGCGTGAAGGGCAAGTCGAAGGCTTTGGAGTGATGGACCGCGTAGCGGTGAAGCTTGAGCAAGACTTGGCGCCGATGGACGATGGCAACGGTGAAGAGCAAGTAGAGTCAAGATCGATGAACCAATATGATCATGTGATGATATGAAGTGGATCATATCATTGTTGATTGTGTTGGTGCATGTGTTGCATCGACATTGAAGGAGATGGAATGGAATGCGCAAGGCAAAGGTATAACCTAGGGCATTTAATTTCACCAGTCATAGGTGTGTAGAGAAGTTTATGACCAGGTTTAGGATAGATGGCCGTACTATCAAGAGGGGCAAACTTGTTTGCATATCGGTCATCTAGTGCCACTCGAGTAATCTAACTTTGCATTGTCGCTAGGATCGAGTGGCGTGGCAAGTTGAGTGGCTAACATCCTTTGGGAAATGATTGTGAAAATGCTAACACACATACACATGGTGGTGTACACTTGGTGGTGTTGGCACATTTACACACATTCGGCGCTTTCGGGAAAATGGAATGCCTATTTTCTATTGCGCCGGATGCAAATTCTTGTGGTTGGCTCATTGGAGCAAGGGTGAAGAAGTTAGTAGTGAAAACGAGTTGATCGCGAAGATGCTGGCGTCGGTCAACTGATCGGACGCTGGGTCTGAAAGCACCGGACGCTGGCTGGCTGCGTCCAGTCAGGCTGACGTACGGTGACGCAGAAGCTGGAGTGTGACCGGACGCTGGGCTGCGTCCGATCAAGTGTGACCGGATGCGTCCGGTCGAGGTCGGTACCTTACTGGAAACGACCGGACGCTGGGGGTTCAGCGTCCGGTCAGTTGAAGCCGCTGCGTCCGGTCAGGTCAAGTGACCGTTGGAATCGGGACACGTGGCCGTCTGCGGGCGACCGGACGCTGAGGTCCAGCATCCGGTCAACACGACCGGAGCGTCCGGTCGGCCCAATTTTTTCCCAGTGAAGGGGTAACAGCTAGTTTAGCCCTTGGGGCTATAAATAAAAGTGGCCTTCGGCCATGGCTGGTGTGGAGCACCTTGGGGGACTTTGTGTCCATGCTTGAGAGTGCTTAGGAGCCCTCCATCTCACACATACTTGATAGCGATCATCCGATTGTGTGAATGAGCGATTCTAGTGCGATTGCATTGTGAGGTTGCATCGAGTGGCACTAGGTGATCGAGTTGCAAGCCGGTGGTGCTTGTTACTCTTGGAGGTTGCCACCTCCTAGATGGCTTGGTGGTGGTCTCCGTTGAAGCGCGCAAGAAGCTTGTGCGGCGCTCTGGAGAAGTGCTTGTGAGGGGCATTGTGCTCGCTCCGCAGGAGCCGCGAAGAGCAACTCTAGTAAAGCGTGTCATTGAGCTACCCTCACTTCCGGGGTAGGTTCTTGCGGCGCCCGATGTGCGGGCTTAGCGGGTGATGCTAATTAGCCGCCGAACCACCAAGTGAGCGGTCGACACAACGGGGACTAGCGTGTTGGCAAACACGTAAACCTCAGGAGAAAAATCCTCGTGTCAACCTCGTTCTTCCTGTTGGTTTGCATCCCCATTACACAAGCTTGCAATTACTTTTATACATATTAAGCTTGTGTAGTTGCTCTTGTAATTAGATAGCTTGTGTAGCTTGCTAATTACCTTCTTGCTTGTGTAGCATAGAAGTAGCTCCCTAGCGTGGCTAATTTGGTTTTAGTAACCTTGTTAGTCATATTGCTTAGTTTGTGTAGCTAAGTATTTGTGCTCTCTAATTAGGCATTGGTTGCTTTGTTATTGAGCATTGCTAGTGAGCTTAGTTAGCTTTGTGCTTTTGCTTACTAGCATGTGTAGGAGCTCCCTTCTTGCTTCTAGAATTGGTTAGGAGAGCTCTAGCTAGCCCGGCACCTTTGTTGCATAATTGTTATCTTTGCAAGGTGCTAGTAAACATATATAGTGGGGTATAGTCTTGGCTAGACCGATAGTTTTAATTCCGCATTTGTATCGGTTAGCTGACGCGATTAAGTTTTAGAAAAGACTATTCACCCCCCCTCTAGTCGCCATCTCGACCCTTCAATAGGATATCGCCACACGGTAAAGTGCCTGTCCCAAACGATGAAGATTACAACTTAGACCCAAACACATATGATGCAGAGTTCTTTCAAGAAGAGGGACTAGAAGGGAGGTTTGAGATAGACTTAACCGAAGCGATCGGAATGGAAGGAGACAATGAAATGGTTATTGAAGAGGACGCTGGAGATGAGGTACAAAATGTGAAGGACTTACAAATGCTTGAGCGATTACATTTAGACAATGATGATGGCAACATTGCTCATTCGGATAGTGTTGATTATTTTGACATGATTGATAGTGATGATGAGACTTATGATCCAGCTAATCCCGATCATGAAGATTATTTCTAATACATGTAATACTATGTTATTTTGTAATTACGTTTTGTTTATTTTGCATCTCTTTCTAAGTACTTCTTGTTTATCTATGCATATTGGTTTACTCTTTTTAATTGCAGGTGATTGAACAAAGATGGTGGACGGTGGGATGAGGAAGCTAGGTGATGATACTTGTGGTTGTTAATGGTACATCTATTTGCAATTGTGGTTGTAGATGATGGAGCACTTGGATTACTTGTGAACTTATTTGTGATATATTATGAGACATGTGATGTTTGTGATATATATGTGGTGTTGGTGATATATATGTGCTGTTGATGATATATATGTAATGTTGGTGATGTTTGTTATATATATCTTCTGTTTGTTTGGATGGAATGTAAAAAACAAATAAAAAGGCTATTTTCAGTCACTTTGCCGAGTGCAATGGCCATGACACTCAGCAAAGTGAAGACCTGAGAACATGCCTGGGAACATGCTTTGCCGAGTGCAAAGGCCATTGCACTCAGCAAACATCACAGATTTGCCGAGTGCCACGGGCCAGGCACTCAACAAAGGTTGCCTATTTTCCAAGTGTCTTGTCGGTGGCACTCGGCACAGTGGCCACCTTTGTCGAGTGTTTGAGTCAATGGCGCTCGGCAAAGAGGCAACCTTTGTCGAGTGCTTGACCTTAACACTCGGCAAAGCCACCGTCACGGTGGCGCTCGCCGTCATGGCGACTTTTCTTTGCCGAGTGTCAGATTAGCACTCGGCAAAGGCTTTGCCGAGTGTTCGATAAAGTGCACTCGACAAAGATGTCTTTGCCGATAAACTATTTACCGAGCGCTCTTTGTCGAGTGTAACACTCGGCAAATGCTTTGCCGAGTGTATATCAGCCTTTGCCGAGTGCCTGAGGCACTCGGCAAAGAAGCTGAATCCGGTAGTGAACCAACGCCGCTTCCTGCGTCCGCTCGACATCGCCGCATCCTGCCAAGGTGCCAACCCTAGGTCCCCAGTCCCCAACTCTGGTCCCTTTCACCACGGCCACCCCAGCCGCCGGGCCATCGCTGCGAAGATCCGGCGATGCTGGCCACCACGACAAGCAGCAGCGACACCGGGCCGTAGGGGGTGGTGGCCTGGGCCCTAGGGACCTAGGCCAGCCAGCGTTGCAGCTAGGTAGTAGGTATACATATTATGTCATTAGCGATTGAAGATTGAAATTTGATAGAAGTTATGCTCTCTTCTATGTGATTCAATGAATTATTTGCTTATGGATTGATCAATTAATAAATGGCTATGGCAGATTGAAATTTGAGATTTGTTATTTGTCTAGAAACTCAGAATGGTAAAGAGAACTTTGCACACATATTTTCATATGTATAAATATCTATATCCGTAGAATTTTAATATGCATTAGTATCTATATCCGTAGAATTTTAATATGCATAAACTCAGAAGTTTAATATTTGTGCAGAAACTCAGAATACTTGGTTGATAGATGATGGAACTGGTTATGTCTCTCTAATTCTAATTCTACATTTAATTCGAAGAAATTTATTCAATAAAACTATTGTTCAAATAAATCTACCCTGACTTGGTGACCAGATACATTATTGTAGATTACTTTTGCCACAGTAAAAAAAGAATACATATATCTATTTGTTGCATATATATATGCATATATAGATGATTGTTGCTACAGTAAAAACAGTATACATATAGCTTTGTGCGTTTGCCACAGTTTGAACTCAGCCCCTCCTAAACATCAATCCTGGATCCGTCCCTGCTACGAAGGTACTCAACAAGACTTAACCGACGAAAAGGAAAGACTCCAAGGATATGCAGGTTTACGGGGAATCAAGGGAAGTCTGAAGCAAGAATCAAGATTAATTTTTACAGAAAAGCTTACTAATGATTGATCCTTACTTTCAATGTTTTAGCTTAAGTAAATCATTATAAGACTCCAGTTTGCACCTGATCTAAATCAACCACTTTCTTAACCATCTCATTCTATCATCATAAGTACTATTGTTTCATTAATTAACTTAGATGTGGAGCAGAGAATCGAGTCTTCTTCTCCGAGAAGCAACAACGATTCGAATCAATTAGGCCCAACTGGGTTTCCTTACCACACGACACATGCAGATCCCGGACCTACATATATCAACTTTCACTCAGATCCTCCAAAATGAGAAAGGGTTCACGCCACCCGAGAGTGCAGACTCCACCTCCCTACGTCATCCCTGATGTTTCCGTAGTATGGGTACATGCTACTCTCGCCATCTCTCCACTCTCAGTGCGTGATTGTCCTTTCTCATAACGAAATAGCCAAGGTATTAGGCTTACCGGAGTATGTGGTAGTACTACAAAGTATCGACTCACATAGGTCTATAACGGTATGGTCTTCAATCGACAAGGACGGGACAAGCACAACTAGGCAAACTGGTCTGCTTAACCACCAGAGACATAACCCATGTCCTGCCCGGTCTCAAATTTAAGTCATAATTATCATTAAATCTCAAGGCCATTCTTGATTAAGAACATATGAAATGTACCTTATTACTCAAACCTTATCCACTAGACATGGCTAAGCATGATTCAACTACTATGACTAACAGGGTGACAAGGATGAGTATTGAAAAGTCAGGGTAGGCATGCAGCAGTGGGTATTCAACCAATTTCTATTTTAACTTAAATGCATCAACATAAGACTTAAGTGAGTAATATTTGTAAAACACAAGGAAAGGGTTTTATGCTCTGGGGCTTGTCTTTGGTGTTGGGGTTGTCGGTCACTTCAGAATTCCCACCAATATCATATCCTACCTCCCCGGACTGAAAATCCTCCTCGGGGATTTGCTCAATCACAGATTCACCACTTTCGTTCACTAAACGTAAATAAAGGTGCATGCTTTAGGATGATGATGTACTTAGCATGAATGAAAGATGCAACATGGATCATGATGGTCAAACAAGATTAATTAACTTGAGTATAACTTTCCTTCGCGGTATAGTTTGGTTAATTACTCACAAAGCAATTTAGTTATTATTATTAACAAGTTAATTATGAACACAACAAGAATGTAAGTAAGTTGGCAAGGAACAATAGGGATTAGTGTTCCAAGGTCTACAATCAAAGTATCAATTACACCCAAGTCATTTTAAGTATTTATTTAATTAATAAAAGGTATTTTAAACACACTTAAATTAAGTGAACAATTTATATTCATCAAAACAGTACTAAAATTTTTGTCAAGACAGGCCTAAGCATGTAAAGAATACACAAAAATTTTCATGATGTTTGGATTATAATTTTAATCTACAAAAATCATACCAGGTCCATTTTATAATTAAAAGAGGTATTTTTTGAGCATAGCAAAACTACTGATTATGTCAAACTCATAATTTTCCAAGATTAAGCACATTATAAAAAGGTTACACAAAAATTTTCATAAATTTATCAGCTCTAATTATTTAGTTATCTATTAAACAAGAATCAGCATTATTTGGCATTTTCTGAAAATCGGAAAAGGATAAAATTCATTTTCTCACTCCTCTCTCTCACCCATATTGACTGACAGCTGGGCCCCCCTGGTCCATGCACAGTACCTCCGCGCTGACCGCGGCGCTGGCGCCGTTGACCGGTGGGTTCCTCGTCGGCGGCGAGGTTTCCGGCAACGGCGTGGGCACCTATACGCTCGGGGCAACCTTGCGCATCCATCTACGGTGACGATTGAAACCCTAGGGCACCATGGCAAGCTTGACGCCGGCCATGGCGGCCTGGTGGCACTCTGGCGTGGCGGAGAAGGTCGAAGGCGAGTTCTTCGGCCACGGGGAGATCACCCACATGCTCCCCACATACGCGAACATGCCTATGCTACCGGTTGAACGAATTACGGCTTGCTCGAGCTCAGCGTGGACTATGGCGGCGCGGTGGCGCTTCGCACGGCGGCGCGACGGAGCTCCAGCTGCCAACGGCCCTAATTGGCCTAACTAGGGCTCGGGGTAGCCTGAGGATGCTTACCTCGATGTGCTAAGCGTGATGGTTGAGGTGAAGACGAAGCAGACGCGGCTGCCGACGGCGAGGACGAGCTCGGCGGCGTGAACTAGATGGCGAGTTCGCGTTCCGGTGTGTCTTGAGGATACAAGAGAAAACCGGAGAGCCGATGAGCATAACAAGAGGTAGGAGGGAGAGAAATTCTCCGGAGTGGCCTGGCCACGGCGGAGGGGCATACGGCGGCTCTCTTGGACGGCAGGGAAGAAGAAGGTGGCCTCCGGCCAGCTCTGGAGGGAATGGACAGCTCGAGCGGGATCAGCGGACGCGCAAGGACAAGGCTAGGCTACGGGCGTGGGAAATTTGGATGAAAAGCACCACGGCGGCGGCTAATCGATGGCGGCGGGACGGCCTGGCGGCGGAGCAGAAAGGCGAGGAAGGAGAGAACGGCCAGCGGCGTCGCGTTATATGGACGCAGGTGAGGCTTACTGGTGCACCAGCAGCTGCTCCAGCTAGGCCGCTCAAGCAGCTGCGTGCCGCGCGCGCAAGAGCGACGCTGGAGGGCGGCGGCCGATGGCGAGCAAGCTGACTGCCTGCTGCCGGCGTGGCACTGTAGCAGGCTGACAGAGCTTCTTTCTCCTCCTCTTTCTCCCAAAACCACATGGCAACTCGATCAGCTCCAAAAACAAAAGTTGTTCATCTTGATGAGGTCTTCAATTTTGCTTTAAGACTCATCTCCTAATTCTTAGTGGATTGAGAGATCCAATGTCAAGAACAAGGATAGATTGAAACTGGACTTAACACTTTCAGTTAGGGATTTGAAAATCAGTTAGATAAGCATTTTTGGTGAATTAATTAGCAACTAACCATCAAGCAAACATCACAACCAATAGCACCATTGCATAGTACAAACTTCATACTTTGAAATGATACTAAAGTTTGTAACATGTTTATTTGAGAAATTCATTTTAATAATTCCCCCAAAATCCGCCAAGGAAAGAGCCTGAACCGCCAAGGAAATGATCCCTGGCCACAAACCGTCAAGCAAATTCACTCAAATGATTTAAACAAAATGGTACTATACATTGTTCACAAATGAATAATGTATAGTCCAACTTTGGTACTATGATTTGAAAACTTTATGGCAAGATAATACAACCATATTATGATTTCATGCCAAAGTTTAAGATTTTTAGACACCTTTAAAATATTATTGTTTTTTCAGTTGGAGTCACCAAAATACTTATAAGCATTTCAGCCAACCCCCAAGAAAATTCAATAATCCCCAAGGAAAAATGACAATTTACTTACGGTTTAGAGTGACACCCAAGGAAATAGGTATTTTTTCTTGGCGGTTAAGAATAACATTGAAGGAAACAGTAGTTTCCTTGGCTGTTTACAATGACACCGAAGGAAATGAGTAATTTCCTTGGAGGTGCTTAGAAACCGCCAAGGAACGATCCATATTCCTTGATGGTTTATGTCAACTCTCATATTTCCTTGGAGGTCTATGTAAATCGCCAAGAAAACTATCCTTTCCTTGGCGGTTTCATTTTGGCACTCATTTGTGGTAATGGGACATTTTTGGCCCCCACATGCGGTTTTGAAAACATTTGGCACGAAAATGCCCGACGTTCTAGGTTGAAATAATCTACATATAAATTCCAGATTGTGGTAGTGGGTGGGCCACTACACCATTGTGTTAACTATGTGAACATTCAAGGTCGTTTAGAAATTCTAAATTTGAGTTTCAAATCTATAAAATTAAAACACATATATATTTGGGACTCTATATGACTTTAAATCAAAAACATTTTGACTACAAGATGTAGATTGCATTGAGAACTACAACTTTAGTACAGACCATGTCAACCTCCGATGTTGTTTCAAATTTTAAATTTTGACTTTCGAAATCCATGGTGTCAAAACAATATTTTGGGACTCCAATCAGTTTCGAATCAATGACTTCCCAACTACAAAGTTTGTAGATCATGTCGAGCGCTACAATTTTGATAAAAAATTTGTCTTCATCAAAGTTCATATGGATAGGTTACGAACTATTGTCGGATGAAACTGTTTAGAGACAGGGCATCCTCTGTTATTTGATTTTTCGAGATGGGCACTTATCATGGCCACTTTCTGTTAATAGAGATGGATGTCCTTCTATGAAAATCAGTTTACAGAGACATGCGTCCTAACACGATCGTCTCTGTTAATTGATGATTAACGTCTTATTAGGACACCGGCCTCTGTAAACTTTTAGAGGCATACATTTGCCTAGAGGCCGTCTATCCATTTTCAGAGGCGCTCCCTGCCTCTGTTAACCCAAAGAGCCTGTCTCCTAAAATCGTTTGTTGCCGTACATGTAGAAAGACTTGATCAAATCTTGAACCAAAAGAATCCAACGAATACGTCCTTGTCCTATCCCCCCCCCCCCCCCCCCCCCCCCCCACAAAAAAAAAGAATACGTCTTTGTCCTGAGGTTTCAGCATCAGTGTAGTATAATAAATCATGCGCGCATGCACGTGATGCGACCATTAACGGCTGGGCGACTTCACAAAACCTGAAAGCAGACGGCGTCGTACGTGGGAACCAGGCAAATACGTACGTAACGTATGTACCAGAAGACTGCGTCAGCCAGCGGCCGGCCAACTTCCAAACAAAAACGCTACTACCTGGTCTACTAGACTAGTACTTCCGTCTCCCTCGCCGGCCTGGCAGGAGGAGCTACACTCTGTTGTCACTTGTCCGTCGCCAGCTAGCGTCTGAATACAGATGAGAGGAGTACGTACGTTACATACATATACGTAGAAGACAGCGCAGTTATTGCTGATAGTAGAGATTGACTTGCACAAACAAATTGCACGGTCGGAATTAATATTTAAACTTCGGACATTATTTGCAGTTCAAAAAAAAAAAGTCATGTTGGACAAGGTATGTAGATTATTTCAACCTCTTGCATGCATGAAAGAACGATGCATGTACATGTAGTACTTCGTTGTTTGCTTGCTTGACGGACTGTCGTAGTTAGCCTCGCTCTAGAAGGCCGCAACACACTAATTAATTCAACAAGTCATTTTAATTATTTCCCGACATCATCGTTGATCCTTTCGTACTGAACTCATTTTAGCTATGTGTCGTTGGTGGGGTTTTTTTTTTTGTATTTTTGAAGGAAAATGTGTCGTTGGTGTTGAGTTGGTATGCATTGCGCAGTCCCCTGCAGGCCCGGCCCAGCCTCAAGCGGACCTTTTTGTATTATGTGACTGGTCTTCCAGCTAATAATTAGAGAGGAGAATGCAAAAGCAATGTAACAATATAATAAGCTACGCACGCATACTATTCTACTCCCTCGTTCCAAATTATAAGTTATTTTAGCTTTTTAGATACATAGCTTTCTACGCATCTATATATAGGTTATACCTAGATACAAATAGCAAAATCTATATATCTAAAAAAGCCAAAACAACTTATAATTTAGAACAGAGGGAGTATTTGACTTCTTAAACTCTGACAAGTATTCGGTTTTTAAATATGACGTAAAATGTCATTTTTGAGAAAAAAGCATAGATTTTCTTTACAGATGATACACACTTGACAAAAAAAAAGTTTGCAAATTATTTTAGGGAGATAATAAACATTGCCGAATAATAATTCTATACATACATATTTTCTTCTTTTCTAACAAAGTATACTTTATTATAAGCTCTTTAGGATGATGATGTACTTAGCATGAATGAAAGATGCAACATGGATCATGATGGTCAAACAAGATTAATTAACTTGAGTATAACTTTCCTTCGCGGTATAGTTTGGTTAATTACTCACAAAGCAATTTAGTTATTATTATTAACAAGTTAATTATGAACACAACAAGAATGTAAGTAAGTTGGCAAGGAACAATAGGGATTAGTGTTCCAAGGTCTACAATCAAAGTACAATTACACCCAAGTCATTTTAAGTATTTATTTAATTAATAAAAGGTATTTTAAACACACTTAAATAAGTGAACAATTTATATTCATCAAAACAGTACTAAAATTTTGTCAAGACAGGCCTAAGCATGTAAAGAATACACAAAAATTTTCATGATGTTTGGATTATAATTTTAATCTACAAAAATCATACCAGGTCCATTTTATAATTAAAAGAGGTATTTTTTGAGCATAGCAAAACTACTGATTATGTCAAACTCATAATTTTCCAAGATTAAGCACATTATAAAAAGGTTACACAAAAATTTTCATAAATTTATCAGCTCTAATTATTTAGTTATCTATTAAACAAGAATCAGCATTATTTGGCATTTTCTGAAAATCGGAAAAGGATAAAATTCATTTTCTCACTCCTCTCTCTCACCCATATTGACTGACAGCTGGCCCCCCTGGTCCATGCACAGTACCTCCGCGCTGACCGCGGCGCTGGCGCCGTTGACCGGTGGGTTCCTCGTCGGCGGCGAGGTTTCCGGCAACGGCGTGGGCACCTATACGCTCGGGGCAACCTTGCGCATCCATCTACGGTGACGATTGAAACCCTAGGGCACCATGGCAAGCTTGACGCCGGCCATGGCGGCCTGGTGGCACTCTGGCGTGGCGGAGAAGGTCGAAGGCGAGTTCTTCGGCCACGGGGAGATCACCCACATGCTCCCCACATACGCGAACATGCCTATGCTACCGGTTGAACGAATTACGGCTTGCTCGAGCTCAGCGTGGACTATGGCGGCGCGGTGGCGCTTCGCACGGCGGCGCGACGGAGCTCCAGCTGCCAACGGCCCTAATTGGCCTAACTAGGGCTCGGGGTAGCCTGAGGATGCTTACCTCGATGTGCTAAGCGTGATGGTTGAGGTGAAGACGAAGCAGACGCGGCTGCCGACGGCGAGGACGAGCTCGGCGGCTGTGAACTAGATGGCGAGTTCGCGTTCCGGTGTGTCTTGAGGATACAAGAGAAAACCGGAGAGCCGATGAGCATAACAAGAGGTAGGAGGGAGAGAAATTCTCCGGAGTGGCCTGGCCACGGCGGAGGGGCATACGGCGGCTCTCTTGGACGGCAGGGAAGAAGAAGGTGGCCTCCGGCCAGCTCTGGAGGGAATGGACAGCTCGAGCGGGATCAGCGGACGCGCAAGGACAAGGCTAGGCTACGGGCGTGGGAAATTTGGATGAAAAGCACCACGGCGGCGGCTAATTCGATGGCGGCGGGACGGCCTGGCGGCGGAGCAGAAAGGCGAGGAAGGAGAGAACGGCCAGCGGCGTCGCGTTATATGGACGCAGGTGAGGCTTACTGGTGCACCAGCAGCTGCTCCAGCTAGGCCGCTCAAGCAGCTGCGTGCCGCGCGCGCAAGAGCGACGCTGGAGGGCGGCGGCCGATGGCGAGCAAGCTGACTGCCTGCTGCCGGCGTGGCACTGTAGCAGGCTGACAGAGCTTCTTTCTCCTCCTCTTTCTCCCAAAACCACATGGCAACTCGATCAGCTCCAAAAACAAAAGTTGTTCATCTTGATGAGGTCTTCAATTTTGCTTTAAGACTCATCTCCTAATTCTTAGTGGATTGAGAGATCCAATGTCAAGAACAAGGATAGATTGAAACTGGACTTAACACTTTCAGTTAGGGATTTGAAAATCAGTTAGATAAGCATTTTTGGTGAATTAATTAGCAACTAACCATCAAGCAAACATCACAACCAATAGCACCATTGCATAGTACAAACTTCATACTTTGAAATGATACTAAAGTTTGTAACATGTTTATTTGAGAAATTCATTTTAATAATTCCCCCAAAATCCGCCAAGGAAAGAGCCTGAACCGCCAAGGAAAATGATCCCTGGCCACAAACCGTCAAGCAAATTCACTCAAATGATTTAAACAAAATGGTACTATACATTGTTCACAAATGAATAATGTATAGTCCAACTTTGGTACTATGATTTGAAAACTTTATGGCAAGATAATACAACCATATTATGATTTCATGCCAAAGTTTAAGATTTTTAGACACCTTTAAAATATTATTGTTTTTTCAGTTGGAGTCACCAAAATACTTATAAGCATTTCAGCCAACCCCCAAGAAAATTCAATAATCCCCAAGGAAAAATGACAATTTACTTACGGTTTAGAGTGACACCCAAGGAAATAGGTATTTTTCTTGGCGGTTAAGAATAACATTGAAGGAAACAGTAGTTTCCTTGGCTGTTTACAATGACACCGAAGGAAATGAGTAATTTCCTTGGAGGTGCTTAGAAACCGCCAAGGAACGATCCATATTCCTTGATGGTTTATGTCAACTCTCATATTTCCTTGGAGGTCTATGTAAATCGCCAAGAAAACTATCCTTTCCTTGGCGGTTTCATTTTGGCACTCATTTGTGGTAATGGGACATTTTTGGCCCCCACATGCGGTTTTGAAAACATTTGGCACGAAAATGCCCGACGTTCTAGGTTGAAATAATCTACATATAAATTCCAGATTGTGGTAGTGGGTGGGCCACTACACCATTGTGTTAACTATGTGAACATTCAAGGTCGTTTAGAAATTCTAAATTTTGAGTTTCAAAATCTATAAAATTAAAACACATATATATTTGGGACTCTATATGACTTTAAATCAAAAACATTTTGACTACAAGATGTAGATTGCATTGAGAACTACAACTTTAGTACAGACCATGTCAACCTCCGATGTTGTTTCAAAATTTTAAATTTTGACTTTCGAAATCCATGGTGTCAAAACAATATTTTGGGACTCCAATCAGTTTCGAATCAATGACTTCCCAACTACAAAGTTGTAGATCATGTCGAGCGCTACAATTTTGATAAAAAATTTGTCTTCATCAAAGTTCATATGGATAGGTTACGAACTATTGTCGGATGAAACTGTTTTAGAGACAGGCATCCTCTGTTATTTGATTTTTCGAGATGGGCACTTATCATGGCCACTTTCTGTTAATAGAGATGGATGTCCTTCTATGAAAATCAGTTTATAGAGACATGCGTCCTAACACGATCGTCTCTGTTAATTGATGATTAACGTCTTATTAGGACACCGGCCTCTGTAAACTTTTAGAGGCATACATTTGCCTAGAGGCCGTCTATCCATTTTCAGAGGCGCTCCCTGCCTCTGTTAACCCAAAGAGCCTGTCTCCTAAAATCGTTTGTTGCCGTACATGTAGAAAGACTTGATCAAATCTTGAACCAAAAGAATCCAACGAATACGTCCTTGTCCTATCCCCCCCCCCCCCCCCCCCCCCCCCCCACCCCCCACCAAAAAAAAAAAGAATACGTCTTTGTCCTGAGGTTTCAGCATCAGTGTAGTATAATAAATCATGCGCGCATGCACGTGATGCGACCATTAACGGCTGGGCGACTTCACAAAACCTGAAAAGCAGACGGCGTCGTACGTGGGAACCAGGCAAATACGTACGTAACGTATGTACCAGAAGACTGCGTCAGCCAGCGGCCGGCCAACTTCCAAACAAAAACGCTACTACCTGGTCTACTAGACTAGTACTTCCGTCTCCCTCGCCGGCCTGGCAGGAGGAGCTACACTCTGTTGTCACTTGTCCGTCGCCAGCTAGCGTCTGAATACAGATGAGAGGAGTACGTACGTTACATACATATACGTAGAAGACAGCGCAGTTATTGCTGATAGTAGAGATTGACTTGCACAAACAAATTGCACGGTCGAATTAATATTTAAACTTCGGACATTATTTGCAGTTCAAAAAAAAAAGTCATGTTGGACAAGGTATGTAGATTATTTCAACCTCTTGCATGCATGAAAGAACGATGCATGTACATGTAGTACTTCGTTGTTTGCTTGCTTGACGGACTGTCGTAGTTAGCCTCGCTCTAGAAGGCCGCAACACACTAATTAATTCAACAAGTCATTTTAATTATTTCCGACATCATCGTTGATCCTTCGTACTGAACTCATTTTAGCTATGTGTCGTTGGTGGGGTTTTTTTTTGTTTTGAAGGAAAATGTGTCGTTGGTGTTGAGTTGGTATGCATTGCGCAGTCCCCTGCAGGCCCGGCCCAGCCTCAAGCGGACCTTTTTTTATTATGTGACTGGTCTTCCAGCTAATAATTAGAGAGGAGAATGCAAAAGCAATGTAACAATATAATAGCTACGCACGCATACTATTCTACTCACCTCGTTCCAAATTATAAGTTATTTTAGCTTTTTTTGGATACATAGCTTTCGCTACGCATCTATGTATAGGTTATACCTAGATACATAAATAGCAAAATCTATATGTCTAAAAAAGTCAAAACAACTTATAATTTAGAACAGAGGGAGTATTTGACTTCTTAAACTCCGACAAGTATTCGGTTTTTAAATATGACGTTAAAATGTCATTTTTGAGAAAAAAGCATAGATTTTCTTTACAGATGATACACACTTGACAAAAAAAAAGTTTGCAAATTATTTTAGGGAGATAATAAAACATTGCCGAATAATAATTCTATACATACATATTTTCTTCTTTTCTCTAACAAAGTATACTTTATATATAAGCTCTACCTTAGAGCATCTCCAATAGTTTTGTAAAACATCTCCAAATCTTGATTTTTTTTGCTAGATAAAGAAAAATCTCTATCCAACAATTCCTCAGCTTATAGCACTTCCAACATGTAACACCCTGGTGTTACAATCTTGTTTAGCAGCGTGATTTAGGTCTAAGTAAAATTTTCGAAACGAATTTTTAGAATTTTTGGATTTAAAATGTACTTGATGCGATAAGCGAATCCCGTGTGACTTAGTTTTGTGGACTCAAATAAACACTCAAGTTAAATTACTCAGTGCGTAAAGATAATTAAGAATGTCGAACGACGATTTTAGCGAACGGTTTGTTCGATCAGATTAAGCATGAAAAGCAATTTTTATAAATAAAATAAAATCCATTAATAAATAGAAGGATATATATATATATATATATATATATATATATATATATATATATATATATATATATACTCACGGGTTTATTTTGTTAAGCACGAACTGACGAGAAAGAGAGCGTAGCAGCTTCGTTTCTTTTTCCTGGCGTACAGCGTACTCGTTGCATGAAAATTATTCACCGTCTCGTCTCCTATCGTGGCTCTGCACCCCGGCGCGTTGGTTTTCCTACGCCATTGTCTCTCTCTCACTCGCGTCCTTTCTTTGAGAGTGTTTTAAAGAAAGTTGGCCAGGCTGTTGCTGCCGTGTAGTGCTTTGTTTGCATTTTTCCCAGCTGCACGTGGTTCTACACCTACCCTCGTCATGTCTTTTCACGTTCTGTGCGTGCGCAGGTGCGCAGCTGACGGCCACGCTACTCCTTGCGCTCCACCTTCGTGCCGCAGCCCATGGCGTTGCCTCGTGCCGCGCTTCTTCGCGTGTAGCACCGGTGCTGCCGTGGCCGGCGTGCCCGCCTCCTTGACTCGCGTGAGCGCTCCTTCCGTGCCCGCGCGTAGGCCCACGAACCACATTGGACCTGTTGCTCCATGGCCGACACCGCCCATGCCCCGCAGCGCCGCTGCATCCTCCTCCTCGACACCGCAACTCCACGCCGCCGGGTGCGCCCGCGCCTCATCCGCCCGCACCGTCCGCCGTGTCGCGCCAACGTTGGGTGCGTTGTGGCTGCCCATTGCTGCCCCGCCTTGGTCCACGCCGCCCCGCTTCACCTCCGCCGTCGAAGGGGCCGGTGGGTTGCTCCCTCTGCTCCATGCTCTGCGTTGGGGAGAAAGGGAAGGGTAAGAATCCAAGTGAAATTTTATACAGGGTCCTTACTGCGAAATACGTGACCCACCAGAATAGTGCCAATGTCCTACGGGTTGATTTAAGTAAAGTACGAGGGCCTCGGTGCAATTTGGCACCGCCGCCGCTGTCTGGCCCTGGTCATGTGGGCTGGCCTGCTCGCCGTGTCGCGCATGGGCCATTGGCTGTCCTGGCTGGGACGCTCGCGCCGTCCCCGCGTTGGGCCGTTGGCCAGCCTGCCGCTGGGCCGGTCGGTCATTGTAGTGCTACTGGGCCACCGCTCGCGCCCGCGCGCACGCCCGGCCTTGTCTGGGCCGCCAACGTCGCTTGGGCCGTGCTCGCCCGTCTGGGCCAGTCCCATCCTCGCCTGGCTGGGCCGCTGGCTGCGCTTGGGCCGCGCATCCATGTGGACCGTTTTGGTGGCGGCCAGTCCTTTCCATTTCCGAAATGCTTTTCTAAAATAGGTTTCTAGTTTAACTTGTAAAATCAATATAAAATGATATAGGAATCCAAAAATTGTAAAACCAATTTTGTTAGTCTCCTAAAATTATGACATGCCTGTTAGTATATTTTGTTCACATAGTGTGATAATATTCTTGGAAGCTATATAATTAATTTAAGGTACTTAATATTGTAAAAATATAAACTTGTAGGAATTGTTGTGATAAATTGGTAATAATGTTGAATCTAAAATTTTTACAGTAGGCTCCTAGCAATATTAGGTACTCACTATAGTTTTTGTAGCTCCAGAATAATTAGTTTACTAGATTAATAATGATGCCCTATTTTGAATAAAGATTAAATTAATAGAATGGAATAAAGAAACACATTGGTTTTTGTATAACTAAAACATTGGTTGGGAAGTAACGCCTTATTCGACAACATGGATGCGTAGTCTAAGTACAGTCATCGTTAGAACTAGCTTGTTAGCTTGAGAGGCGTCAATCGTATTTTACAAGTTACGGTTGCAGTTGATTAATTACGTCCTTGCATTGAATCACGTTGCATATCATAATAGGGACGTCGATAGATTGCGGAGTCATCGGGAGTTGCTGGAGAAATGGTGCTTTTGGAGATCGTGTCGCCATGATGGAAAGCTAACTTCTGATTATATCTTACCAGGCAAGCTCCGGTGCATAACCCCTACTTTTCTGCAGTTTAAATTATATTTGTGCATTAAGTTTTAAGGAGTTGAATGAAACCTAGTTGCATATATATATCTTTATCCTATGAGTCTTACTAGTATGACAGGATCATGTAGATTGCTATGCTACAGGACTTCGGTAGAAGTCGAGTGATTGCTATCACTCGCGAGATATAAGAAATATATTACTGTATTATTATCACTTAGAAAATATAAATGGTGGAAAGGAAAAATAGTGACCGGACAGGATTATGGTTTGGGTATTGGTGGGTGTAAGAGGTTGTATCGCCGCGGACGTGGGACATAGCTTGGTTACACTACTTTTCCTGTCTGTGTCGGTTAAGGACCGACCGTTGCATAAGACGCTAGGCAAGTCAGAGACTTATTATCCCAAGCACATACCTAGGTATGGGCCTTTCCTTTACGCTACGATCATAGTTTTTATTTATAACTCTTAATAAATGTTTTTATGAGTGAAAATTTTATAATCTATTGTCCTAGTTTATTTATCAATGTTTCATCATGCCATGAATAGATGTTTATTTCCGCTGTAACTCTGTTCACATATTTTTATTCTGCTGTTCAATTAAATTGTTCATAACTCTGATAATATGTTCATATTCTTCTATTATAAATGATAAATATTATACTCTGATGTTACATGCAAAGTGATGTAAAAAATGGTTAAGAATGATGTAAGCTTTATCCTCTCATTTGTGATCCTGATGGCAAAAATGTGGATTTTCGAGTTCTCCCCTGGGGTGTGCCCGGCGAGACCGCATGATTTAGTGTTATCTCTTGAGTGCTTAGTGTCTAATGGAAGACGAGCACTCTTAGGAGGCATTAGATTAGGCGGTTCTGCCACACAACAGTTTTTAGAAAAAGAGTTATTAAATCAATGAGTTTTACAAGTGGTTAAAAAAGTTGGTAGCATATTTTTTGGGTTCCTCCTACGGTTATTAAAATCTCACTCCTAAATGATAAAAGAAAATTTTGTATCAGGAATCCCCGGACTATTTTAAAACACTTCACATTTGCATGGGAAACCATGTCCTTAGTCATATTCTTCCATACATCCTTGCACTTCCAGATTGGTGGATTGATATATGCGCACATATAATGTCGCGTGACTGGATCGTTTCTCCCAAGTGCGGAAAGATTAAGAGTTGAGATAGGGTGTGGTTGGAGAGTAGTTATTTTCAATCTTGCAAAAAAAAACATTGAGAGTGGGTTTTGGAAACTCTTGGAGATGCTTTTAGCTCTCTACTTTCTTAATTATTTTTTTGGAAAACTCATTGATTTACTAATTTTTTTAGGTGGCGCGAGTGTTGTCTTCTGGTTGATCACATTAGTATCAGGACCCTGCACCGGTACGTATGCTGGCAGTATGCCCGCCGTCCGGATTAAGTAAACGAAATTCCCCGTTAACAATATTAAAAACACAGCCAAGATGACGTGGTCACTGCATTAGTTGACCCGTCGGCACCAGTGACCCAGCCCCGCCCATCTGATCTTGTCCGGTTCCTCTCGTCTCGTCTCACTCTTCCACTCCTCAGTCACGTATAAAAACATTGCAAGCTGATCTGCCGGTGACTCCCATCCTGGCCTCACTTATGCAGCCAGTTTCACCGTCTCGCTCTGCGGCACCCAGCTTCTAGCTAGACACGCTGCACACTGCCCGGTTCCTGTGCTCCGTCGCCGCCGCCTTCGCGCGCCTCCTCCGCGAGCTCCGCAAGCTCCTCATCAGGGCATCCGCGTTCTCTCCGGTCGTAGCCTCCCTACCAACGGCGGCGGCAGCGTCGTCTCCAGCCGCCTGGCGTAATCTCCGCCATGACCCTCCCGCTGCGGAGGAAGACGCCTGCTGCTGCTGCCTCAGTCGTCGCTATCCAGAAGCAGCTGTTGGTGGTGGCGCCGCCTCCCACAGCTGTTCTTGTTGGTGAAGAGGCGCCTAACGTTGTCGGCGGTTGTAGCGATGACGCAACAGAGCAACAAGCTGAGAGCAAGAAGAAGAAGACAGCATGGGCTGCGAGGAGGCCGAGGCCCTCAAGGCTGGATATACCTGTGGTGGATGTCGATGCCGGCGAGGTGGCTGCCGGCTGGGCCGCCGCGCGCTGCTGCCTCGGCGAAGGAGGCTGACCTGAAGGAGGTGGAGGGCGAGGGATTTAGGCTGGCGAGTAGAGCAGGACCGAGGCATGCGATGGAGGATGCGTATGCCGTGGTAACCGATAAACATGGTGGAGATTCTGAGCTGGTAATTTTTTTTATCTGCGTGGCAAACGATTTGATAAATTATTTGCTTGATTTGATTTTATTGATGCGAAAATTTGTTTATTATCTAATTTTTTTTCCATCCTCCTTGATAAAAAAATATTTTCCAGCCTAATCCATCATGTCTTATGAACTCGTAAGTAGTATTGCTATGAATTTATTAAGAGACATATATAAGGACAGCATTTCTAATTTTCTTGCTAGATATGAGTAAGACTATAAATACTCTCGGATTCACAGATGACAATATTCCGTTAAAGAAATATGTCATATTATTCATATGTATATGTACATTGTATACATTTTCCAGTAAAACTTGCACATATATCATACTTTGTCCGAGAATTATTATTTCATGAATTGGTGAATTTAACATTTTTTTTCTAATTACTGTATGCCAGAAATAAATATTTGATTTCTCCTGTTTACAGAATATAATCCATTTTACATAAGTCTGCATTGTATACGACTTTTTTTTAGAAAAACTACATAATTGTGCTTTATATGTTGTTAAATAAGTGCAAAAATATGAATATTTCTTATAAGTTTTATGAAAAACTAAGCTACAAGGTAGTAATACACTTTAAATGCCCCTTGTTAACTAGCTAGTCTTAGACCATCATCTCTCATGATCAGCTAGTAGCACGAGAGGGTTTTGAGAAATAATTTAATTTAGTGATGGCTTTAATTTGACCAAGGTGGAATACTCCACGAATATAATGCTTCCATTTTTCTATGGATGGAGTATAATTATGGCTGCTCTAGCGACAGCAGGGGCAGAGCTCTTTGTTGTGACCAAATGCTGCCGTGGCCCCTTTGCCACTAGAAATTACCTTAGGTGAACACTAAACAATTGCACTTCCTACATGCTAACAAAAACACTAAATATAGTGAGTTTTGGGCTTAGTCTCTAAACTTAGCCCTCTTGAATTATCATCAAGCAAGATCCACAACTAAGATGTAAGCATAAGCACGCCCAACACTGGCACCTAACATGTTTTGGTTTGTTAATCTCCGAACCTTTTAATTTCCCGCAGGCATTCTACGGTGTGTTCGACGGACACGGCGGCCGCGCGGCCGTGGACTTCGTCTCCGAGAGGCCTCTTTGCCGAAAAACTGGTTTCACAGAAAAAAAAACAGGCTCGCCAGGAACGTTGTCTCCGCCGTACGTGCTGGCCGCGGGAACGGAGACGCAAGGTGAGCCTTGGTCGTCGTCGGCGGCGGAGGAGGACGCCGTGTCGGCGGCGATCAGAGCGGCCTACCTGGCCACCGACAACGAGCTCCTCGCGCAACACCAGGTGCGTACGTACAGCGTACTGCCAGAGTGACACTACGTACAAAGACGCACGTTCGTTTTGTTTACCGGGTCTACTACGCATATATGCACTTTCGTCCCACGTTGAACACGTCAAAAAGATTCTTATTTGTGCTTGCCAGGTATATATCCTCGTCTTTTTGGATGACCATGCCCCCGTGTGATTACCTACGTACACTTGCCGTGTCACTGGCGTTATTCATCAGGAAGGAAATAAAAAAAAAGAGAGATGATTTAGTTTGAGGTTTGCATGTACTGAGTACACACAAGGCATGCGTATGGTTTAATTTGTCAACTTTCTCTAAAACATGTTTGAATCTTAGCCTCTTATTAGGACTAGGAGCGTCTAAATTTGAAGCTTCAATATTCAGCCACGGTCTTGTAATGTACAGTTTGTTTGAAACTGACACTAAATCACTTTATCGTTTTCCAGTCTCCAAATTTGGTTGAATGACAAACCATATATATCGTGTCCAAAAGTTTGTTTGCGTTCGTTGCAGAAAAAATACCATACCATAAGTCTAATATGTGAAAATGACGTCGCAGGGAGAAAGCAGCGGCGCATGCGCCACAACGGCGTTGGTGAGGGGCGGGCACCTCTACGTCGCGCACGTCGGCGACTGCCGCGCCGTGCTGAGCCGCGACGGCGCAGCGGCCGCGCTGACGGCGGACCACACCTGCATCCGGGAGGAGGAGCGGGAGCGCATCGAGCGGGAGGGCGGCTACGTGTGCCGCAGCGGCAGTGGCGTGTGGCGGGTGCAGGGCCGCCTCGCCGTGTCCCGCGCGTTCGGCGACGGCGCGCTGAAGCGGTGGGTCGTCGCCGACCCGGCGGTCACCAGGGTGGCCCTTGATGCCAGGTGCGAGTTTTTGGTCATCGCGTCCGACGGGCTCTGGGACAAGGTCAGCAACCAGGAGGCCGTCGACGCAGTCTCCACTAGCCCGGCGACGGCATGCAGGGAGCTCGTGGACATGGCGCGGCACAGGGGGAGCAGGGACGACGTCACCGTCATGGTCGTTGACCTCGAGAGGTTTGTACGGTATAAGTGTCCAAGGAGGGCAGCAAGGAGCTGATGATGCGCTGACTGAGCACCGATGAATCGAGCTTAACTTTAATGGAGCAACAAATTAGTTTGATTTGCGATTACGGAGGATGAACTGACAAGAGTTCCTTCGTCGACTCACTGACTAATTGCCCGGAGATGTGAAGTGTACATATACAGCATATACAGTTGTAACATCCGAGATTTTTTTTTGTTTATATATATGTCTCCATAAAACTGTTGCTAAAATAACGAAGACAAAATTATGAACGCCCTTGGTGAAGTGATTACCATAAAATGACGAGATAGGTGTGTCTGTGTACAGAGACAAAAGGGCATGGCTACGGCCCGAACGTCCCCATCGGAATGCTCGTGCCTCCCCCATATGCAACTGCTGACTAGTATGCAACTGTGTCTTTAGTTATAAAAAAAAAAACTGCTACGCCTACACTCCCACCCGCCATCGCATGCCGCATGCAACTGATGCGTCTGCACATGCACCCGCCCCCATATGCTGGTGCACATACAGATGCAGCTGCGCGCCCCATGCCTGCTGATGCGCATGCAGGTGGAGACCACCCACGCCCGTTTCGCTTGACGCGCACGTGGGAACCGCTGCCCCGCGGGCCCTCCTCTGCATGCGCCCTCTGCTTATAGCCTGCTAATGTTGCAACATTAGGCACTTCAGCAACATACATCTGAAATAGTTAAAACATTTATAACATATGCTTGCAACATATCTGTATACCAACTGCAACATATGCAACATACAGATATCTAGATAAAAAACTTGCAACATTCTGATCTTGTCCATCTGAATATCTGATCTTGTCCTGTTCCTCTCGTCATTGTCTTACTCTTCCACTCCTCGTCCCGTATAAAAAAAAATTTGGAAGCTGATCTGCCGGTGACTCCCATCCTGGCCTCGCTCAGTCGCTCTTGCATTGCTCACTCAAGAGTCCAGACTCAGCAGTAGCACCAGTTTGATCGTCTCGCTCTCGGACACATGCTGCACTGCACACTGCCCGGTTCCTGTGCTCCGTCTCGACCGCCTTCGCGCGGCTCCTGAATCCTGATCGAGCTCCGCAAGCTCCTCATCAGGGCATCCGCGTTCTCTCCGGCCGTTACCGACGTTGGTGGCGGCGGCGGCATCTCCAGCCGCCGGCGTAATCTCCAGCCGGCAAGCTGCAGAGGAAGACGCCTGCAACTGCTGTTGCCTCAGTCGTATTCACAGATCATGATTTTCGGTTAAAAGCAGTGTGTCATATTCATATATATGCACAGTGTATACATCTTCTAGTAAAATTTGCGCAAATCATAGTTTTTCAAAGAATTATTTCATGAATTGGTCAGATAAAATATTTTATTTCTCTTGTTTACATAATCCATTTAAACATATTTTTATATGGAATCTTTATTTTATACACTTGGGTATACAATCACAAGTTTTTTTTTAAAAAAAAGACTACATAATTGCTCTATTTGTTGCTAAATAAGTGCAGAGATACAAAAATATTTCTTATTATTTTGAGGTCAAACTTAGCCACAAGGTATTAATAGACCTTAAAGTGCCCCCTCAGTTAACTAGTCTTCATCTTCACTACTGAAATCCTCCTGTTTCCCTAGGGAAAGGCATAGATACCCTAGGAAAAATTGTTTTCCTAGGGTGGTTCCTCAGGATTGCTGCCTAGGGAACGATTTCACGGGAAATTGGTAAGTGTCCAAGGGTGTTGCGAGAAAACCCTAGGAAAACTATGTTCCCTAGGGGTTCCCCTAGGGACATCTGCTGACATGTCATTCCCCTACGCACGTGTAAAAGGTAATTTTCCTAGGGGGTGAGTTTTGTGGGGAGCAAACAATCTGCAGTTCATACCATGAATCAACAATATACATTTAAATTCAAATTTTTGAATTCAAATACAAATTTAAATATAGCACAGTACACATGCTGTGTTTCCATCAGGATTTAACATTCATTAATCCATATTGTTTTAAGTTACAATATCTCATTAGTGGGACTAACACAAACACACTTGTGCCATCAAAATGACCAAACTGCAGCCCGCGGCTACTGCTACAACAAACACCACTGCTGATACTGTTCATACATTGAAGAAAACCAGTAGCAACAGCTACAGCCGCTGCATAAGTAGCAGCAGTGAGCAAATCCTAAACTACTACGACACTACACTGTGTAAGCAACGAGTAGCTCTGCTACACAGCAAAGCCAAAGCCCAAAAGAGCCAAAATAATCAGAAGCGAGGTCAGTAGGTTCTAAGCTTGTGATCCTTACATTACATGTCAAAGCAATGGAAATTCATCCGCATCTTCATCTTCAGGACAGTATGTACCCACCACTTGTGGCATTCACATGACAACGATAGCCTCCGTAAGCGATCCTACTCAATGTTTCCTCCGGAGTTTCCATTCGAACAGATGATCCAAGTGCACCAACCTGCTATGCAATGAAACAAATGAAAATGCAACTAGATAAGCATAACGGTTATGATTCTATTCACTACTTATCTCTATGTCCATTTGTCACATGCAAGTTCTGTACTGGAAGTTTTTGAGCTACTATTTTGTGATGTTATTTGGTTTTGTATGTTTTATTTTAGCTCACCATTGCATAAAGGCACTTGATAGAAAAGCTGAGCCATGCATGACTAATTATTTTGCTTTTCATTTATAATTTGCACATAGGTCACACAGTTATAGTTGATGACACGCAACTCTCCTACGTGTTCTGAGAAAAAAATGATTTTTTTTCTAAAAAATAAGATAGCAGCTACCATGCACTCACTGGTGGAGCTTCACATAAATATTAAAGGGCACCAACACTCCAACAGTGGTAAAATAAGTGAAGTCACAGTGTTTAAGCATGGACTAACTAAACTCAGAGAATATACCAATTTAAGGGAGCAGTATGTCACACACTACTAGTAGATGATACTAATTTCTTTCTGAAAAAAGATGATAGCAGTTACGTTGTTACTTTTTTTAGATGAGCAGCGTGAGCACCAGTGGGTCCACATGCAACCATGGGACTGCTCGGCTTGGCCCGATGCAGGCCCTAGGTGGCCTGGCCACCTGCGAGCGAGCAGCCGCGGCGGGCACAGCGCGCCGGTGGTGGCCTACGGGCGGCAGCAGCTGGCTGCCTCAGGCAAGAAGGAGCGACGCACGATGGAGAAGATGCCACGGTGCACGGGAGAGATGGAGGGAACTCGAAGGACGAGTGAGGGGCAGTGGCCGTGGAGCTTGGCGGCAGCATCCATGGTGGCTCTGCTCTGGAGCGGCCAGAGAGCCAGGGAGAGCGAAGCGAGGCCAAGGGAGAGGCAGAGGGAGCGAGTGAGGGAGTGGAGGAGCTTGGGCTTCCACTTTTGGAGGCGTAGGGAGCAGGGCGGCGCGTGGAAATGGAGGTGGGGGTGCCCAGCCACGCATGGCGGCCACGCGGCGTAACCTCAAACACGTGGTGTGCATCGCGGTGCCTGACTTGGAGGCCGTGTTAGGGCTGATTACGTGATGAACTGGGCTATGGTCCTTGAAGCAAAGTTGTTCCTCTCCTGATGCTCTTCAACTCCTATTTAGGTTTCCAGTCCATTAGAGCTCTCGATTAGCTACGTATTAAGTTCCAAATTGACAGTGTCAACGTATTGACAGCGACAAACAAGAATCCAAATTGATGGTCAAACGAAGTCAAACTAGTGCCATCTTTTTACATGCTCTTCTCCACCATGTAATACGGCAACAACAACTCTTAAAATATAAATACATCTATCAAGCTACTCAGCTAGTTATACTGACTAAGGTGCTAAGTTACCTACTGTTACCACTAACAAGTATGAAGCATGGCATGTACTATCTTAGCAACTAAAGGTATTCCTACTCTTAATTCCGATTTACTCTATATATGATAAAACGAGGAGTACTAGCTACTCTATTTATCAACCTACTCTAGTGCTACAAAATTTACAGTGAGTACATAATATTCTAATGAACCTACTATAAAAATTTTATGGCTAAAGCCATCATCAATTTGCCACAAAAATTCCTACAAATATTAATCTACATAATACTAATCTCTCTAATTTGAATTTATGAACCTATCATTATCCCTAGCTAACCGTAAACTAACTACACCAACAGATAGATAGTATTTTTGTGAACCTAATAAATTTTGTTTCACTATTTTTGGACATCTATAAGATTTACTACAAATTATCAAAGTTTAGCTCAAAACTAAATTGAATAAGCATTTATTACCTTACTAGAAAATTGAAAACCTAATTCTACCGCGCGGCCCAAAACGCAAGCGGCCTGGCCCAGTTTGGCTCAACATGCGCGCACACGCGACGCATGGCGTGGCCCATGCACGGGGGCACGACCCAGCCTGGGCGACGACGGCCCGCGCGCGTCGGTCACCTTGCGAAAATGCCCTCGGACTACCCAGTAATAGCGTGAGCACTAAGCGCACTATTCTAACAGTCAGCTAACTTATAATTCCACCCCTCCCCCTTTTCTTCTTTACCACGGCCATACCCTCGGCCTCCCGCGCGCGCACCGGTAGCGGTGGCGCTTGGCACCGGGCGGTTACGCCGGCCACACCAGTCCCTCCCCGCCCTATCTACGAAGCCGATACCTTACTAGGCTTGAACGTGAAGCACTGGGCAAAAGAAGCGTGAGCTGGGACACCACAGTAAGCCTTGTCCACGGTGGCAGAGCTCCTGCACTGAAACGATGATGTTCCGGTGAGCTACAACAACGTCGGAGAACTTGGGGTAGCGAGTGAGCTCTAGGAACTCACCCTAGACATAGACGACATAGTGGTTCATCGGAGACAGCCCAAGCCGAGCTAGCCACGTGCGCGCAGACAGTGCGGCGGTGCACGGCGGTGGTAAGGCTATGTCAGGGACGGCTAGGAGGTGGTAGCGATTAGGCAAAGGTGCGCAGGGTGATTAGCAGGTGGAGGCGAAGTTGGCGGTGCAACGAATTAAGCGAGCAGCACTAGATTGGGGACTTTGCCTTCGACGCGTGCCACGACGGCCTTAACGACCCGACGAGAGGAAAGCTCCAAATTAGAGCGTGGCACAGCAATGCTCACTGCGAGCTGGGGTCGGGTGGTTGGATGACTATGCCGTGAAGCCATGACGGGGTTAATTGGACTGAGGTGGCTCCACTATGGCTAATTGAAGGCGCAGGTCCGGTGATCATGGCAATAGAGGAACAGGGGAAGGTAGGCGAGGCTTGGCTCGGCGTTGTCATGGCAGGACGCGGCTGTCAACTCAAAGCAATAATGCGCATGTGCTACAGGACGATTGGGAACCAGCCAAACACGCTCAGGACGGTGGGCCGCATGGCCATAAACCGCAAACCGACGATGACGGCTCGGCCCTGCGCGCCGTAGTGGATGGCGCCAGCCTGAGGAAGCAGCAGCGCAGCATCGTCGAGTGCCGATGTGACGGTAAGGTAGGCGGGGCAAGGCGACATGTGGGTAGAGCCAAGTGTAGCCACGCGCACACGGTACCGCACAGGCAAGTGTGAGGTGGTAGGGTAGCCAGGCGGACGTGACAGCTGTGGTAGAGCGCACGCGGGCGACTTCGCACAAGCGGCCATGGCAAGCAGCAGTGCGGTGTCACGACGCACGGAGTCAGCGACACAGCGAAGCGGCGGCAGTGGACTAGCCAAAGCAGCGGGCCCGCTTCGACGGCGGTGGTGGCCGAGCGGTTAGGTCGCCGAGCGTGGCATGCGCGTGCGTGTGCATGTGCGTGCCAGGGCA
Organism: Miscanthus floridulus; assembly: GCF_019320115.1. NCBI lineage: Eukaryota > Viridiplantae > Streptophyta > Magnoliopsida > Poales > Poaceae > Miscanthus > Miscanthus floridulus. The sequence continues at coordinate 58,232,720 of NC_089589.1, read as the reverse complement.
CAGCAACGACGGTGTGTCCTGCAGCGCGAAGCTAGCGACAAGACTGGCCAGGGCGGTGGCCCACACGCGGCACGCGCGTTGGGCAGCAGGCGCGGCGACGCCGAGTGCCGACACGGTGATCGTGCCCAGACGCTGCAACCGTGTCATGCACACTTTTTTAAGCTGCTCAAAAATCCAACTCGATGATCCAGTAGCTAAAGTAACTATTTAACGCTCGAGATGGGATTTCAAGCTACTAAAACATACCCTAAAACCATGCTACTACTTAAACTGATTCTCCTATAAAAATTCCCAAACGTAGCCTCGTCAACCTACTTTCTAACTTAAGAAACTTAACCATGTCTTGATCGGTTTCGCGTCGAATATGATTTCCAAGCTATTAAGTAACCTAGCTAGAGAAACCCGTTCTCGACCGCAGGTATTTCACCGTCACCTATGAAGTTTTTACTAGAAACTTTATTAAAGTCCCACATGCACATTCTATAGTATTCTTGCTCAATAAAAATTAGTTTAGAACCTTAAGTGATAGAACGCGACATGAAATATAACATTCATTTCGCATTTCCGATGAACGTTTCAAGTTACGTGTATTGCTTTACACCCTATATTACACACATTTACACACAAGTATGATGCTCATGTAGTGTTTTAGCAAAAGATTGTATAGTGTAACATCGAGGGTGTTACAAATCTACCACCCTAAAACAAAATCTCGACCCGAGATTTCATGTGCCTTGTGTGGGAAAGGAGATATGAATTACATTTCAATGTAACAACTACTCATCACAACCAGAGAGAAGGTGGGGATAATGCTTCAATATATAGCTCTCTTGTTCCCACGTGGCCTCATCCTCGGAGTGGTTTTGCCACTGCACCTTGTAGAACTTCACCACACTGTTCCTTGTCAATCTTTTCTTTTCATCCAGGATTTTGACTGGGTGCTCAATATAAGTCAAATCAGGCTAGGGTGGAAGTCCTTCATTTTCTATAGCTTCATCAGGTACCCGTAGACATTTCTTCAACTGTGAGACGTGAAACACATCGTGTACCACCGATAAAATATTGGGAAGCTAGAGACGATAAGCAACTGGGCCACACTGTGCCAACACCTTGTAAGGACCCACAAATCGAGGGGCTAGCTTGCCATGGATACCACACCGATGCACCCCTCTCATAGGAGACACCTTGAGATATACATAATCCCCAATTGCAAACTGCAAGGGCCTTCTTCGCTTGTCTGTATAAGCTTTCTATCGGCTCTGAGCTGCCTTCAAGTGACTCTGAATAATGGTGCCTTGCTCTCAAGCCTCTTTGATGAAATCTAGCCCAAAGTTCCATGGTCTCCCACTTCAACCCAGTTAAGTGGTGTCCTACACTTTCTTCCATACAGAGCTTCAAATGGTGCCATACAAATACTCTCTTGGTAGCTATTATTATAAGAAAATTTAGCTAACTTCAGGCATCCATCCCACTTCTTAGGAAAAGAAATGGCACAAGCTCTCAACATATCCTCGAGCACCTAGTTCACCGATTCAGTTTGACCATCAGTTTGTGGATGATATGATGAGCTTCTGAGGAGACAAGTACCGAGACATTGCTGTAGTTGCTCCCAGAAACAAGAGAAAAACTAACCCTCTATCAGAGATGATAGTAAGGGGAACTTCGTGTAGGGTCACAATCCGCTCAAAATATATCTTAGCATACTTCCTGGTTGTATATTTAGTGTCCACCGAGATAAAATGAGTAGACTTGGTGAGACGGTCCACAATGACCCAAATAGAATCATAGCCCTTGGATGTGAGGGGCAAACCCACCACAAAGTCCATGGAGATATCTTCCTAATTCCAAACATGAATGGGCAAGGGCTGCAAATATCCTGGAGTACGCATATGATCCGCTTTAACTCTCCCACAAGTGTTGCACTCCGCGACGTACTGAGTGATATCCTACTTCATGTTGGACCACCAGTACAAGTGGCGCAAATCATGGTACATCTTGTTGCTGCCAGGATGGATAGACAACTTTGAATGATGGGCTTCATTCAAAATCTTCCTTTTCAGCTCCTCATTTGATGGAACCACCAATCTATCTTTATATCTCACTACTTCTTGCTCATCAATACTAAAGTGAGGACCATGCCCTTCAGCGATTAATTTCTTAATGGGAGGAATTTCTAAAGTGTCTTGCCTTTGCTCTAGAATAATCTGCTTCAGCAATTCTAAGGTCAAGGCAATGTAAGCCAGCACCTCTGCATGGTTGAGAGACAAAGGTGTTTCTTCAACCTGATATGACTTTTGGCTCAAGGCATCTGCTACCACATTGACCTTTCCTAGGTGATAATGTACCTCCAAGTTATAATCCTTAATCAATTCCAACCATCTCCTCTGCCTCATATTCAACTTAGACTGAGTGAAAATATATTTGAGGCTCTTATGATCTATAAAGATGTGTACTTTGTTGCCCAACAAGTAATGCCTCTAAATTTTTAGAGCGTGGACCACAACAGCCAGCTCTAAATCATGAGTGGGATAATTCACTTCGTGTTTTTTTTGTTGGCGCGATGCATAAGCTATCACACACCCATCCCGCATAAGCACACATCCCAACCCTATCTTCGAGGCATCACAATATACATCAAAAGGTCTGTCAATATCTGGTTGGGCCAACATAGGAGCAGTGGTCAAAAATGTCTTCAAAGCTTGGAAGGCTTCTTCACAGGCTGGGCTCCAATCAAACTTGACTTCTTTTTGGAGCAGCTTAGTCATCGGTTGAGCTATCTTGGAGAAGTCTGGAATAAAACGCTGATAGTATCTAGCTAGACCAAGGAACTGATGAATCTGGTGCACAGACTTAGGAGACATCCAATTCAGCACATCTTGCACCTTGCTGGGATCTACAGAAATGTCGTCTAGTGTCAACACATGCCCTAAAAACTGCACTCGGTCTAACCAGAACTCACACTTGCTAAATTTAGCATACAACTTATGTTCCCTCAATTGAGCCAGTACTATTCGAAGGTGTTGGGCATGCTCTTCATTATTCTTGGAATATATCATGATATCATCAATGAATACCACAACAAACTTGTCTAGCTCTGGCATAAATACTGAACTCATCAGGTACATGAAGAATGCAGGAGCATTGGTGAGACCAAAAGACATTAGTAGGTACTCATAGAGCCCATACCTAGTAGAAAAAGTTGTCTTTGGTATATCATGTGGTCTAATCTTGATCTGATGATAGCCTGAACGAAGGTCAATCTTGGAGAACACCTTGGCACCTGCTAATTGATCGAACAAAGTATCTATGCAGGGCAAAGGATACTTGTTCTTAATGGTTACCGCATTAAGGGGCGGTAATCTACACACATCCGAAGAGTGCCATCCTTCTTCTTTACAAAAATGGCTGGACAACCCCATGGTAAAAAGCTAGGACAGATGAAGCCTTTTTCCAATAATTCTTCCAACTGCTTCTTTATTTTAGCCAATTCCTTTGGAGCCATGCGGTATGGGCATCGGGAGATAGGAGCAGTACTAGGCTCTAGCTTAATGGAGAACTCCACCTCTCTGTCCGATGGCAACCCAGGTAGATCTTTAGGAAAAACATCCAGGAACTCACATACTATCGGAATAGAGGCAAGATCAGGGGAAGCTTCAGCATGAGCAGCAATAGGTAAGACTAGATCTAAAGGTACAAGAAGAGACATCCTATCCTCAGAAGAAGGAAGTTGTAACTCGACAATTCTCTGCTTCAAATCCAAGACTACCCCATACACCCGCAACCAGTTCATTCCAAGAATTGCATCAATGCCTTGCCCAGGAAGCACCATGAACTGGAGGCAGTAAGTGTGGGTGGCTAATACCAAGCTCACTGTGTCTGTCCGAGTATTGATGCACATCTGTGCACCTGGAGTATGGATTCTATAGGCATACGGTATAGCCATAAGAGGTATATTGTGCCGGTCTACAAATCCCATGATCATGAATGAATGTGATGCACCAGAATCAAACAACACATAAGCTGGATGGGAATCAATGGTAAACATACCAGCCATCACCAGTTCCTGTTGCAATATATGCTCAGCATCCATGAAATTCACCTGTCCAGATCGGCTAACAGGCACTTTCTTCTTGATCACTGTTCGCTTAACTAGCCTGGAGTTAGCCGATGGTTGAGCAGACTGGGCTGACTCGTTTTGGGGACACTCTCAGGCATAGTGGCCATCCTTGCCACATTTGAAACAAGCACCCGGCTTGTTCCCCTATCCTAGACGAGGTGGGGCCGGTTGTCCTTGGGGCTGTTGAGGTTGCACCTGCTGAGTGGGTGCACGGTACTACTTGGAAGGAGCTTAGAAAGTGTGCTAGGGCTGTCGAAACGAATGCCCGCCTGATGATTGATAGGGCACCCGTCGAACAACCTGTACTTTTGAGTATGGGGGTGGCTAGAAGACCCAGTAGCCACTCGCTTTTGCTTCCATTCTGCCTAGAAATTCCACTGCAAGCCCTCCATGGCGATCGCAACATTCATCATCGCCCCAAAGGTCTGGTAGTTCCCAGTATACAATTCCTTCTGAAGGCTGCAAGAGAGGCCACGATAGAAGCGGTCCCTCTTCTTCTCATCTATGTCCACATGAGTTCCAGCATACTGGGACAAGTGGTTGAACTTATTGACATAGTCCATCACGGACATACTCCCTTGCCGTAGGTCTAGGAACTCAGTCAGCTTCCTGTTGAGGACACTAGTAGGAATATAAAATTCTCTGAATGCTGCGGTGAACTCCTTGCCAGGTCACCCAGTGATCTGGCTGCTGCATGGCATTGAAGGTATCCCACCATGCACTCGCTGACCCCAACAACTGTTGCACTGCAAAGTGCACCTTCTGCTCATCAGTCACATTGAGCAACAGGAACTTTTGCTCCAGAATGCGAAGCCAATGCTCCGCATCTAGGGGCTCAGCTGACAGTGTGAACATGGGCGGGTGCGTCTTGAGGAAATCCTGGTAAGAGCAGGGTCCCTCAGGATCACGAGCACCACCCCCATTCCCACCATTGCCCCCATGGCCTCCACGGGCGAAGCCATCGATAGCCTATGCCAGTAGCTCCATGGCACGGGCTGACTCGCGGTGAGCTGCCATCATTTTCACCATCATCTCCGCGTGAGTCATCGAACGCAGCGGTGGCGGAGGAGGAGGAGCAAGAAGTGGAGCCTCATGGCTCTCCCCGCCGTGCTCATTGGCCTAGCCACTTTCACCTTGGCATTCGCCAAGACCGTGGCCCGCACCGGCACTGGTGCTCCCATGTCCGGACCTCAGATTCATCTATAAGAGATAGGAACCAACCACTTTGGACAACCTTCCCGATCAGAAGCAAGGGATTAGGGAAATGACAAGACATTTATTAAAGTATTCTTTTAGTTATCCTATCAATTTACTAATCCAAATTATATGTGTAGGGGGAAACTTTAGTTTAAGCAAGATTCTATTATCATGATGCATGTATCGGCCTGCACACTCACTCAAGCTAGAATATAGCGGCATTCGCAAAATTTCGGCACATCGCACACTCACTTTTTGAATGCTAAGTGATTTCTTATGCAACGTAAGTCAGTGTACCTATAGAAAACTGATTAGATAAAACCAGTGCCGCTATCCTAGATAGACCATATTGCTAGGGCTTATACTTATTTACATAATTTTAGCGCATCCTACTTTTTGCAAACTTTTGTTTATCAAATTTTAGGTTTTTGGAAAAGAGTGATGAACTCATAAACTCATTATTGGCTCTGGTACCAACTGTGGCAGAACCACCTAAAATAACACACTTACGGAGCCGCTCGTCTTCCACCAGACACTAAGCACCCCGAAAGCAAGCTACAGCGGGCGGTATCCGTCGGGCACACCCCAAGGGAGAACCCAAAAGATCCACATTTTCCCCCAAGGATCTAATAATGAGAACGAGTTACAATACTTAATCCATTACATACCTCCAGAGTTCTTAAAAATTACCTTATTACATTTCCAAAGTCAGAGTGCGAAATATTAAACAGCGGAATTAAAAATAAACATCTATCGACAATGAACAAGGATCCATCTGTGGCCACCAGAAGAGTCCTTCACACAATGATACGCCTCAAGCATTACCTACAACAAGGGTAAATAAACCCTGAGTACACAATATACTCGCAAGACTTATCCGACTAGTGGAAATAATTTCCTGACTCCAAGGGATATGCAAAGCTTTATGGTTTGCTGGTTTCCTTTTTGCAGAAAGCAATACTAATAGTGAGTCCTTAGTTATGTTATTATTAGTAGCCATGATTAATTGATTATCTAGCCATTCTATGTAAGCACCTGTTCTACTTTCAAGCAAGAGTTGAGCAATCAGTTCCATTTCATCACTTTTCATCTTTCAGTTCTTACTACGGTGCTAGACCCAAAACAAGTCATACCGGATTGCCCAGCAATTCGCAAATCAATGCCCCCAGCTCAGTACCCCGAAAACACATGCCCCGCTTGTACTCTAGGAACAAGCAGGACCAATGCATCACCCTCCTATCATGGGGTCCAGGTCCTCGTCTAAACTTGGACTCCAAGCCCCCGCTCCGAAGTCTTAGACTTAGTGCGGTGCAAGGACCTCTACCATCCCCGCCTCCAATCAGTCAGTCCAGAAAGAGCCGGAACCCACGACTGGAGAGCAACAAGTCTTCCCTGTGCCTATACCCAAGTATGTGCTCAGGATAATAAATCTGTGACTTGCCTCGAGACTTACACAACGGCCGGTCCTTAACTGACATAGACAGGGAAAAAGTGTAACCAAGCTATGCCCTGTTGGCCGCATGACACAACCTCTTACATCCACTAGTACCCAAACCATATCCCTGTCTGGTCACCATTTCTCCTTTCCACCACTTTATCATGAGTGATCATAATTATCACCTATTGTGAGTAACGGCAGGTTACTCACGCTATCGATACCCTAAGCATTGCAGCTACTCAACCTGTACTACTAGGACTCATATGTAGATATATTTATGCATGTAGTTTCTATAAAATGCCTATAACATAAGTGCACATCATATATATTCAGTGATCGTTTAAAATAAGGGTTATGCACTGGGGCTTGCCTTGGGCAGACGGTGGGTCAACAAGGTCAGCACCGAACGGCTCCGGGGCTCCCTCCTGTATGAGAATCTCCTCCTCGTACTCCTCAATGACCTCTTCGTAGTCCTGTTCGTCCGCAGGAATGAACTCTACCAACTCATGGTCTACATGCATGAAATGATGGTGCAACACTTAGTAATACGACAACAACAACTCTTAAAATATAAATACATCTATCAAGCTACTTAGCTAGTTCTACTGACTAAGGTGCTAAGTTACCTACTATTACCACTAACAAGTATGAAGCATGTCATGTACTATCTTAGCAACTAAAGGTATTCCTACTCTTAATTTCGATTTACTCTATATATGATAAAACGAGGAGTACTAGCTACTCTATTTATCAACCTACTCTAGTGCTACAAAATTTACAGTGAGTACATAATATTCTAATGAACCTACTGTAAAAATTTTATGGCTAAAGCCATCATCAATTTGCCACAAAAATTCCTACAAATATTAATCTACATAATACTAAGCTCTCTAATTTGAATTTATGAACTTATCATTATCATAGCTAACTATAAACTAACTACACCAACAGATAGATAGCATTTTTGTGAACCTAACAAATTTTGTTTCACTATTTTTGGACATTTACTACAAATTATCAAAGTTTAGCTCAAAACTAAATTGAATAATAATTTATTACTTACTGAAAAATGGAAAACCTAATTCTACCGCACGGCCCAAAACACGAGCGGCCTAGCCCAGTTCGGTGCAACAGAGGAATAGGGGAAGGCAGGCGAGGCTTGGCTCGGCGTTGCCATGGCGGGACGTGGCTGTCAACTCGAAGCACCAATGCACACGTGCTATAGGACGATTGGGAACCAGCCAAACGCGCTCAGGACGGTGGGCCGCATGACCATAAACCACAAACCGACGACAACTGCTTGGCCCTGCGTGCCGCAGTGGATGGCGCCGGTCTCAGGAGGCAGCAGCGCAGCGTCGTCGAGCGCAGATGTGACGGCAAGGCAGGCGGGGCAAGGCGACATGCGGGCAGAGCCAAGTGTGGCCATGCACCCACGGTACCGCACAGGCGAGCGTGAGGCGGCAGGGCGGCCAGGTAGACGCGACGGCGGTGGCCGAGCGCACGCGGGCGACTTCGCACAAGCGGCCACGGCTAGCAGCAGCGCGGTGTCACAATGCATGGAGTCAGCGACATGGCGAAGTGGCGGCAGTGGACTAGCCAGAGCAGCGGGCCCACGGTGACGGCGGTGGTGGCCGAGCGGTCAGGTCGCCGGGCGTGGCATGCGCATGCGTGTGCGTGTGCGTGCCAGGGCGCAGCAACGGCGACGCGGCCTGTAGCGCGGAGCCAGCGGTAGGACCGGCCAGCGTGGTGGCTCGCGTGTGGCGTGCGCGTTGGGCAGCAGGCGCGGCGACGCCGAGTGCCAGCACGGTGATCACGCCTAGACGCTGCATCCGTGTCATGCACGCTTTTTAAAGCTGCTAAAAAATCCAACTCGATGATCCAGTAGCTAAACTAACTATTTAACGCTCGAGATGGGATGTCAAGCTACTAAAACAAACCCTAAAACCATGCTACTACTTAAACCGATTCTCCTATAAAAATTCCCAAACGTCTTGATCGGTTTCGCGTCGAATACGATTTCCAAGCTATTAAGTAAGCTAGCTAGCGAATCCCGTTCTCGACCGCAGGTATTTCACCGTCACCTACGAAGTTTGTACTACAAACTTTATTAAAGTCCCGCATGTGTGTTCTATAGTATTATTGCTCAATAAAAATTAGTTTAGAACCTTAAGTAATTGAACGCGACATGAAATATAACATTCGTTTCGCGTTTCCGATGAACGTTTCAAGTTACGTGTATTGCTTTATACCCTATATTACACACATTTACACACAAGTATGATGCTCATGCAGTGTTTTAGCAAAAAGATTGTACAGTGTAACACCGAGGGTGTTACAATAAGGAACTAAAGTTGTATTTTGAGCCAAATAGGCAACTTCAAAACTAAAAGGGCCAAGGAAGGAAGCAGAACTTTTTTAGGGCCAAGAAAATAATTCTCTCATATTAATAAACATGTCATGGAGCATACATGTGCATCATCTCTAGCATCCATGTAAATTTTTTAGAATGGTTTGAATACTTTTGAAGATAATCTTAAAAACCTTGTTTTTGGTATGCGCTTATGATGGGAGTTTGAATTTCATCATAGCCCATATGCTATTGAATCATATGACAAAAATACTAATTTATCAATAATGAATTTAGATAAAGGGGGATTCAGCATTTGCTTTAATGAGACCCTGGCAAGAATCTAGTAGCTGTTATGTTTGAGTTGGTATGGCTTCCGAACAGATAAGTCCTCCTTTTTTTTGAAATTCAGATAAGTCCTCCCTACAGACCCAACCAACTAGACTTTTCTGAACTAAATTGAATTATTCTTTCCTTATACCACTTCCTTCGACTAAGTAGATCATAATATATGACTTGTCAAGAAAAAGATTTGATATGTGGAAATTAGAAGATAAAACATATAAACTATCCCATAGATATAATGATCATTACCTGCTTTTATAGAAAAACCATAGTATTTTTTTAACAAATAAAAAGTAATATTTCCATTCCTAAGTTTCAGTTTTCACGTGCCATTATTGTAATATTTCTAAAAATTAAACAAATACATATCATTCCAAAATACTAATTAGCCTGCTAGTGCAATTTTGAAAATTGAACAGACATTCAATATGCACCGTTTGGATTAGGTAAATGACGTTAACCCATATGCATTCCAATTACCAAGTCATTTAGTTTTCATATATCCGAAAGTTTCAATCCGGTGGTTTTTTTTTTTTTTTTGCAATTTCGATCTAAATTATCACGTATACAAATTACAGTCTATTGTTTGAGTTAGTGGAGATTAAATATTACATTCTTTAAGAAGACAATGAAGGTGACAGGTCACGTCATGTTTTACCAATAGCCCAACGTACATGTACTCCTAGTAGAGAAATAAACCATAATTAATAGTCTCCGACCCCAGTGTTTGAGTTGGTATGGCTTTACACAGTGCCGAGCATGCAGCAGGACCATAGCCAACCAACAAGACTTTTTCCTAAGCCAAATAAAACCATTCTTGACTAAGCATTTTTGGCCTCTGTGTTTAGTATTTTTCTATAACACCTGCCATTTTGTCACCCGCTATCTACTTCCTGTCCCCAGCTATACACTAAAGGGTCAGCATTTAGAAGCTAGTAAGACCATCTCCAAGAGTTTTTAAAACCCACTCCCAATATCTTGACTTGTTGGCAAGATTGAAAAAAACCTTTTCTCAACAACTCTTTATGTCAACTCTCAATCTTTCTGCATTTGGGAAAATCGTTTGAATCGTGCGGAAAGATACGCGCACCTTTCCAATTGCCAATCGAGAGGTGAGAAGGACATATGGGGAAGAATAAGAAAAAGGGACAAAGTTCCCAATGCAAATATATAAGAGAAAAATAAAATATACTTTCTCTGTTTTCGAATTATAAGTCGCTTTGACTTTTTTGGTACATCAATTTTGCTATGTATCTATATATATAATGTATGCCTAGATACATAGCAAAATCCATATATCAAAAAAATAAAAGCGACTTATAATTTGGAATGGATGGAGTAGATGTGATTAGGGTAACTTGAAAATAGTGTGGGATTTTTGAAGCAAAATAGCTTTCTAGCTTTTAGGAGCAAGTTATTGAAAACGATTGGTAAAAGCCAAAACATATGCTCCTACTGTAGTTTTTTAGCGACTTCTAAAACTCATTGATTTATCAATTGTTTTTAACCATTGGAAAGGGCATGAGCTACTACACATCCCCTGAATTGATCCACCTTGCCCGATGGTGCAAAAGCAAATTTCTTATTGGTCAGATCAGACGATAAAGGATCGAGCACGATACCGGGTGCACGGCCGTCCGGATTAAGTAAACGAAAATCCCCGGTGACAATATTAAAAACACATATGTACAGCCCAGCCCAGATGATCTGGTCACTGCATTGACCGGTCAGCATCAGTGACCCAGCCCTTGCTTGTCACCCACTTCTCCTGCTCCATTTCCTGATTCCTTCGTATAAAAAGTTTGCTGAAGAACTCACCTCTCCTTCCCGTGGCCTCCCATCGATCGTCTTCGTCTCCCTCCCTCGCTTGCTGAAGAACCAGCAAACCAGTTTATTTGACCATCCAGCAGCCGAGCATATACCGTCCATCTCCCCGGCCGGCGACCCGCGACATGCTGCTGCACACCGTCCGGTTCCTCTGCTCCGTCGTCGCCGCCTTCGCGCGCCTGGTCCGCGAGCTCCGCAAGGCGGCCGCCATGGCAACCGCCGCATGCTCTCCGTCTCCTGTCGCTGTACTCATTGCACCCGCCGTGTCGCCCATCGGCCTGATAGCATCCACGCCGCTCCCGAAGCGAAAGAAAACGCTTGCCCAGGTTGCCGTCCCGGAGAACCTGCTCGTCGCGCCGCCACCACCGGTAGTTGTGCTTCCTGCAAAGGTGTCCGACGGGGTCAGTGGGGTCGGCAGAGTAGAGCAACAACAAGCTCATCATAGCATGACGAAGACGAAGGCCGCGTGGGAGGCCAGGAGGAGGCCGTCGAGGCTCGTCATACCGGTGGCGGACGACGCTGGCGAGGTCGCCGCCGGCTGGGGCGTGGCTGCCGCGCCGGCGAAGGAGGCCGACGTGGAGGTGGAGGGGGACGGGTTTTGGCTGGCCAGTAGAGCAGGACCAAGGCATGCGATGGAGGATGCGTATGCTGTGGTCACTGACAAAAATGATCCAGATTCTCAGCTGGTAATTACTAAATCTTTGCCATTACGTGAAAAATATTAATTTGATTCATTATCTTCAGGCAAAGTTTCACCACTTACACTGATTTTTCCTCATAATATATGGTACCTCAATTTGTGAACATTTATTGGTTTAGATAAGAATAGTTCAGGGTTCCATTTACATTTTTTTACAAGATACAATAATATCTATATATATTACTAGAACAAAAAAGTGTTCAATATACATAAATATGGGAAATTAAAAACAAACTTGTTTTCCACTCTATGCCCATTTAGTACTCTCTATATGTCATACTGTTTTTGTGATGGATTCTCTTTTATGTCATTTTTTGCGAAATATATGTACAATTAATTAATCATTTACATAACACTGGTAGAGAACCGAGCTTTACTCCCGGTGGGGAACCCCCTCTAGTCCCGGTTCCCCACCCGGGAGCAAGCATCCGGGACTAAAGGGGGGGTCCTTTAGTCCCGGGTCAGGAACCGGGACTAAAGGAGGACCTTTAGTCCCGGTGGGTAACACCAACCGGGACTAAAGGTGCCTCCTGACATGCCACGATGGCCGGCACCTTTAGTCCCGGTTGGTAATACGAACCGGGACTAAAGGTTTTTTTCTTTTTTCTTTTCTTTTCATTTTTTTGTTTTCTTTTCAAAATAGGTTTTCGAAGTCGTATTGTACGCTGCTAATTATACATTTATATGCGCATATAGTATGTTTTGGTTCAAGCACAATGAACGTATTAAATCACACAATTCAAGCATAGAAATATATATATATATATATATATGCATGCATCATATATATATTTACATGCATGCATGCATATGTGTATTTTACATTATATTATTTCATGTGCATATATTACAAAAGATTGCATTATAGTTGTTGTGACATAACAAGTTTCTTCTCATCCTCTAGCTTGGCTTCAATGGCAGTGTTGGGTCGAAGTAGAACTCGCCCTTGGAATCGATGACCTGCTCATTAAAAAATCCGGCTATAGACTCTTGAATTGCTTTGATTTGGTCTTGCCGTATGACCTTTTCCTCCAACCATCGAGTCTACAGGTTTGAATTAAAGGAAAATAAATTAATATATGTACATATATATATATATAAAGACATAGTAACACAATCAATAATAATAATTAAATGAATATATAGTGTATTTTTAACGTACTTTGAGTCTCTCTGTAGGAGTTCTTTGGGAGAGCACCTTGATAAACTTGCAAACATAGTAACCACAGTAGTTGTTCCCCTGTTCCTGCCTCAGACACCACTTTACGAGAAAAAGATTTGTCATCCAATCTGGTGATCCGGTGAAAGCTATATGTTTAATTAATAAAAATGATGCGATTCAGGGGACTTACTTTCAATGGGATTACATTCAGTGGCGCTTTGCATTTTTCCATGTGTTGCTTCTCAATAAAGGTTTTCCAAACACTGCCCAATAAAAAATTTGTCACGTCATCAGATATAGTTAATCATCATGTTTGTGTGTATATATAGTTGCTAGAGATCCCAAAATTACCTCTGGATAATATCTATCATATCTTGGTAGTCTTGTTGTGGTTTTCTCATCGAGTCATAGATTATCAAGTGACTTTTCACCAGATCGATGTCCATCAATATCCAGTGATTGCTGCATGTGTTTATAGGATATAACGCATAACACTCATTAATTAACTAGAATCAACATATGAGCCATTAAGGCTATGATCGACATGATTAACACTCACTTGAAGTTATAGGGAAAGAGTATATCCTTCTTGTGGCGTTAGTTCACTAAGAAGTTCATGATGTTACTCTCTGACTCAGACTTCCAATTAGTCATTGGAGTAATTGGGTCTTTGAATACTATATGGGGATCAACAAAACCAATTTCATTGCAGCCTTCCTTTCTGAGCTCTGTCATTGTAAATCTGCATATATATAGTACTTGTTAGGATAATTTATATGCATATGCACACATATGATGAGTTTAATAATAGATCGAAAGAATTATTACTTACAGGCAATAGCAGCTAATGATAACTTTGTCCAGAGAGGTAAGGTGGCATAGTTGATGAAATTCTGCAAAGTCAACATACATAACATCATCGCCACGGAACCAATGTTCGTCTCTAATTCTGACACCAACGCAGAAGTCTCCACTGGTAGACGCCTGCATGTACCACTTGTTTAGCAGGTACATTTGCGTCCCCAGATCAGATAAGGCTTGAGGGTTGTATAGACTCTGGCCTAGTACAAATTTTTTCTTCCAAATATCAACCTCCGCCGCACTCTCAATGTTTCCATCACCAAACATCTGGTAAAGGTCGAGACCAGTCTCATCAAGAAATTCACCAAGGTGATCCAAATCGACATCCGGAGGTATGTTTGCCTGATGCATTAATCCTAAATTCGAACCATATTCATTACCAACAACTAGCGGGGGGATTGATTGGTGCGCTTGTTGTCCGAGTTGGGCAA